>NW_010186900.1:0-38681 GCF_000695765.1 Mesitornis unicolor | reverse complement strand
CCCCCCGCCCCGCAGCCGCCCTCCGGCGGGGGAGCGCTTCCAGCCGCGGCGCTGCTGAGGCGGCCGAGAAGTGTCGCCTCCGCTGACGCCCTTAAAGGCAGTCCCCTTCGCCGGGGAGGAGAGGAGTCTGAGGCTGCCAGAGGTGCAGATTGCAGGGGAAGGTAGAGATCGTGGCAAACTTTCTAGCTGCTTCTGCGTGCTGCTACCTCAGCGGTGGGAGTGTCTGGCCATAAGGAACTGCAAAACCCAAACCTCAGAGCCCTGAGGCTCCAGAAAAGGCTTCCAGCTGCCTCAGAGGAACTGCCAGCAGCGCAAGTTTTTGCATATACAGCCGAGTAGGTAAGTTGGGAACGGCACAGGTGGATTAAAAGCATGGCACAGCACAGATACGCGGTTAGAGAGCCTCTTTCACAGAAGACCTTCATGTGTGGACTGGACAGAAACTGGGAAGAGCAATTGTACACTTGTGGTGTCTTCCCTTTCTACAGTGTGTATGTTTTACCTGTAAACTAGGCTTAATTTTGATCTTGAAGAGACCCCTCTAATTAGGGAGGGCACCTGCTATTTTGATTTATTTTGCGAATATGTAATGCATGGAATGTACTTAGTTTGCTAGTAAAATTGTACGTTCTTGACGTGGGCAATGTGTGCATATCACTTGAAGCAGTACGGTGTACCTAGTTGGCAAGGAGGGAACTTCAGAATGCCTGATTTCAGCTCAGGAAGATAAAGGATGGCTATAAGGATCATAATGGTGGTGTAAAGGTGCGTTGCTGTAGAGTTTGTTTGGTGATGTGTGTTTGTTTTGGTTTGTTGGTTTTTTTTTTTCCCCTTGTATTTCAGCTCCATTGAAGCCACTCTTAAACTTCCTGAAGTGCAGCTAAGCTAAACTTCTTGACTTAGTGGCACTGTACATTTCTATTAACATTGCATGGTTGCTGGCTTAAATTTAGCTCAAAATCCTTGTGAGAAATAGTTAATGCATAATCTTCTGGCAAGATAATAAAACTAGAATACATTGTAGAGTAGCTGTTGTTCAGTTTAATTTCTAATATTTTTATTTCATTTTTTAAGACCTTTGAAAATCAAGTATCTATCTATCCTGAAACCACTTAACAGCTATTAATGTGTACACAGTTAATTGTATAGACTAATGGTTATTGGCATAAACTGAGCAGGTGCACAATGTTTTCTGAGACCGTGGACCTTACAGGAGTTTGGCAAGCTTTACTTTAAGTTGCATTTATTAAATAGTTTGCCTAAAAAACAAATTGCTTTTTTATGTAATGTAGTTGCTTATGTGTATTATTTGACAGGGCAGGTTTTTGGAGATTGTATAGCCTTAGATACTTTGAGACCAATAACTTATCCTTTATTATAACCTAGCTTAAATGATCTACGGCTTAATTTACTGGAAAGATCAATGTACGTGCTTCCATATTTTTTTCTTTTTTGATAGGAGTCACATTTCTTTTCAGTAAAAATTTATAACCCAAGTCTGGCTTCAGAGAAACATACATTTGTGTCTTTGTCCTACAGAAAAATATTCAAGTGTACCCTGTTTGTGCAGTCACAAGGGGTATTTGGAGAAACCAAAGTGTTGGTGGGGAGAAACTTTTGGTGAAATTGTAAGGTGATGACAATAGTATGTAAAGAGAGGCCCTGGATGAGGTTGATTTCTGTACTGCCCTTGAAGTGAACTTACACAGTGGGTGGAGAAATGAGAACTTGGAGAGCAAAGGTACTTTTTTTTTTTAAAATTTGTACTCTTAGGCTGGTACTCTGAATCTAGAATAACTTTATGTAGCCCTAAATATTAAATATTGAGCCATGGTTGACATGTTGATGAGCATCTGTTTTTTCTGGATCATAAAAGTGTCTTGTGAATGTAATATTGTAAGACACAACAATGATAACATCCTGTTTTAATAATCTATTTTTCTTCTGAATTCACAACTAAAGATCGAAGTAGACATCAGAAGTATTACATCATGGTTGCAGTATAGTAAAAGAACTGTATTATCTTATAAATTAAAAAAAACCCTAGCAAAACAACCAAAAAAAACCCCCACAAAAATAATCCAAAAACCAAAACAACTCCCACCACAAACACAACTCCCTGTCTCTGGGAGAGCTGAATAAGAGACTTCATGTCAAGTATTTTTAATTTAAAAAACCAAACAAACAAAACCAGAGAATTCTCTATTTACAGTGTATTATTATACCAAATAGAAGTATGAAGACTTGGAAAGTAGTGCAGTGATTTTTAAGGATTAACAAAAAAAATTATTGAAACAAGTGATGAATTTAAGTAATAAGTCGTTTTCTCTTAAGGACCAGGGAATTAAAAAAAAAAAAGGTTTTTGAAGATATTGTTTATTACAGTTAAGTCTCCTAGCATAGAAATGTGCGGAATTGAAGGTGCAAATATTTATAACAAAATTGCACGCGTCTTCTGTTTGGATTTACTTCTAATTTTCATGGGCTGTTGGCCTATAGTGTTCTTTGATGCTATTTGTGGGGAGTGGACAATACAGATGCTGTGACATTTTATTTAGTATGGATATGGTATTGCAGTAGTCCGAACAGATGCTGGGAAGATTAATGCAACAGTCAGTCCACTGTCTCCAGAGACCTCTGTCTGCGGGGGGAATTGTTTGTACCATGGGCGCCGCTGTCCCCGAAGATGCTGTGAACACCAGGAATGTCAGGCATCCAGGCACCGCTGTCCCAGCAGATGCTGAAGACCTTAAGGGCTGCTGATGGGGAAGTTTAGTTTAACAGAGATAGCTCTGTCTTGCCCATTTTGCACCTGTTTGAAAGATATTGCTTAATTATACTGAACACAACTGTTATAGTGAGGCTCCTGGACTTTAGTAACCACAAGTGTCTCCTGTATGAGGACACTTGCTTATGTTATCGCTCTTTTTATGTTACCAGTTTCCTAGAGTAGCTTGTGTGGAGATATATGTAATACAAAGAATAAAGTACTTCTTACCAGTATAGTAATTGTTGATACAATTTGTAATAGGACTAAACTGTCTACTAGAACTAAATCAGCTTCAGGAAAACCTGTTAGTTACCCTCTAGCTCATGTATATGCAGTATCTGTAGTGCAAGGGGATGTTTGTGCGTTCAGGTCGTGCTTGTGGTTGCAGGGTAAAACTTCCTGCTTTACTGTGTGTAAGTCCCTTTCAAATTATGCAGTGTCAAGTGTGGGTCCTCTTGTTTGCAGTCAGATGACATTACTGAATACTGAAGTCTAGTCCGTATATGGATGAAGAAATTAGAATGGTTTGTCAGAGTATCTGAAACTGTTAATCATTGCAAACAGGATTGTTCTTAATAAAACAGTCTTGAGGTCTAAATTCTCAAGATAATCCTTGTGCATGATTAATAAGGAAAACTTCATTGCATTCACTCTGACAAGAGTTTTTTATAATTTTTTTTTAAAAAAGCAAATATTCAGTATTTAACTATTTCATTTTCCTGATAAAATACTTCTTCTCAAATGTGTAACCCTGGAATAAGAGAACATCCTGTTCACTTCAAGGTACCTGAGCAAAAGCAGGTGTCTTGCTTTTACTCACCTTTCCTAGTTTATGTAGGTTGACTTGCAACGGCCATGTTTAAGTTTCAAGGCCATCCCACTTATTCTCTATAAACTTTGTAAACAAAAATTAAGTTGCTGCTATGAGTGGAACGGTGAGGCTGCTAAAGGGTGAGTTCTGCTGCTGCACAAAGCAATGTCTTACTCTTCCTGGCTTTTGGAGTTAATTCCTTGCTGTTCCCTTCTGTACTCCTCTGTTTCCTTTTCCTGATATATTCAGATTTCCTTAGGCCAAATCTTACCAGAACCCTGTGCAATGCAGTACGTTTCACAGTAACTTTTGCACTGTTTTTATGTGTCTGTTGTTACTGGTGCAAGGTGGACTGAGGTTGTGTGCCTGCTCTTTGAGGAAAAGATGCTGAACCTCCTGGATGTTGTGGAAAGCTGCATCAGCTTAACTTGGGTGGCTTAAGCTGAACTCATGCAGAGCACTTATGGAAGCTTTTGCTTAAGAATGGCCAAATTTAAAATAAATTAATTCAGGTTTATTTTTGTTTTAGCGATTATCTGGAATCTTTAAATGGAATTCAATTCAGTTTCTTAGCTAAAATGTAAGCATACCATGGCTGGAACTGAATAGAGAAGTTGAGAGTACAAGTAACGATCAAATGTTTATCTTCAATTACAGTGATGTTACTTTGATGGTGACAGAGATGGTCATCATGAAAGGAACCGTGCAGAGAGAGCAAAACAAAACCAGGAAGTTAAATGCATTTAAGCTGCTCATTCTGATCCTCTATCTGAGAATTTACAAACTGCCTGCAGCAGTTTGTAATTGCTGGTTTTCAGAAACTCCCCAGGCAGTTGGAAATGCTCCTAGTGAAGTAGAGGGTTTGGACGCAGGTTTACCTGTTACTTGTCATAAACCTCTATGTCCTGTGTAAAGTTATGCAGCTTTTCTTCATTCAGGAGAGGGGTTTTTTTCTTTTGCATAGTGTTACTATTGATATCTTAGGCCCAGGTCAGGTCTTGCTACTATCATAAACTCAGATATTCTAAGAATGAAGTGTTAAGTAATAATATGGGTTAAATCATGTTAGCATGTGTATTCAGTTTTTGTCTTTATGAAAGTTCTGATGGCAAAGTGTCACACTGAACTAGCAAAACTTATTGGAGTTTCCATTTGTAGAGTGTAACTTATGGAAGGCTTTTTTTGTTTTGTTTTGTTCAATCACAGACCTCTGGTGTTTATACCTCTGACATTAGAACTGAAGTTTGGTTGATTGGTTTGGTTTTCTTTTTAAAAATCTTGGTCAACTGCAAAATAAGTGGAAGCTTGTAACCCTGTCAGAGTGTAGGAATCTGTCCTGGTTCTAAGAACAAGCCTCTGGCAAAGCCTGTTTAGAACCTGGAGCTTTTTAGACCTAGGTTAAAGTCCTAAGCAAAAGGTAATGGTTTTCCTTAATTGAAGTGCTATTACACACGTTTTGGCAAAGGTTACCTCCCCAGTATATCTCTAATAGAACCCTTGCATCTGCAAAAGTCCTATATTAAGAAGGCACATGCTCTCACTGATAATTTTTTCCTGTTGAAATATGTTTGCATTTCTTAGTTTTTCTCGTTTTAGAGCCTTGTGTTCTGCTTAGCCTCCCGAGATCTTAAACTGTTGTGTGATGAGCACTTAATGACTTCTCACAATTAGTTTTGGTTATGTGAAATGTGCGTAACTCTGGCAAAATGTTTGCTTGGATACACACCCAAGCTCCTGCTGATGTTCACTCTAGCACTGGACGGTTGGTCAGTGGAGCAGGCTGAAATAAGGACAGTGTCTTTATTTATGTGACATAATTTGATAGAGAAATAGCAGCAGAGAAGGTCGTGCCTCGTAGTCATTAATTCAGTCTTCAGGAAGGCACAATACAATCCTATAGCTCGTTAATAGTTCTAATTTCTACAGTAATTACAGCTCATCTGATTTTTTTTCTTTTTTTTTTGTACTTCCCTCACATCTACCTTGTAAATGGGAAACAGCACTTGCTGTTTGTAGCTGCTCTGTAAGGGTGCCACATACCACTGCCCATGTCTTGGGTTGAGGCTGAACGCAGACCATGTTGAAGCAAACTGTTCCCATCGCTACCACTGCCGCAAAAGGACACTTCAAAAACTGGAATGCTGTGTTGCTGCCTTAACAGAGCTAAAAGCATGCTTAACGTAGAATGCTGTCGTTTCATCCTCTGCCAGTTATTCTGGTTCAAATCTGTGTTACAATTTCAGTACAAAGCCAAAAGCATTTAAACTGAAATTTTGAAGGCAAACTCTTGCTTTGTTTAGTGGTGAGAGAAATTAATTGCTATGGGTCTACTTTGGATTAGTTTAGTTTTTCAGGTAACTTTCCTATTTCAGAAGTGTATAGAAACTCTCTCAATGTCTTGTAGCTTAAAACATTATCTAATGGTATTTTTAGTTCCTGTGTATTAGGAGCCTAGCAAAAATTCCAGCCAAAGCTTGTGTTTTTTCCTATTTTCCCTATTAATCCATAGGGATGCTATGTAAGAGTTCCTTATGGTGCTATACTCAGAAGCATGAACTTAATTTGATTTCTCTCTGCTTTTTTATACCATTTTGAGTATGTAACTTGACAAGGGTTCATGGTTTTTTAGAGGATCATGAGCACAAAACTTGGCTCTACTTACTAAGTTACAGGGCCAGCCTAAGGCACTTGCTCAGCTGAAGTTACTGAAGAAGTGCAGATGTGCAGTCTGCTGTGTTTTCAGAGTTGTTTCATTTCACTGCATGTGTATACTTAGCACACAGCTCTAGGGAGTCATTTTGTAATTTTTGGAAAAAAACAACTCTTCAGTGTTTTGTCTTCCTAGAAATAGGTCTTCCATGGTGATCTTCTGCCTTCAGAAGAAGGGCTGTGGTATGGTGTTGGGCGCTGAAGCAGGAAGTATTAAAGGCGTAGCTCTTTCTAAGGTGCCGTAGTGAACTCGGAAGTTGATATTAAGATAGCTTACTGAAGAGTTGAATTTTATGGGTTTAAAGTTCTGTCCGCTGCAGTGATTGTACCCTGGATTTGCAGGTGCTATTTAAAATTAATTATCTTGGGAGTTATTTACCACCATGAAATTGAATATATACACGTGCTATATAGCTGAATGGCAAGCTCTCTCTGCTGAGGATAGCTTTATTTTTTTGTTTGGTAACCATGGATGTTAGCTTCCTCTATGCAGTTCTTACAAACAAAATTGGCTAAACTATTTTCATACATGTAAGCAAGAATAAGTATTTTGATAAGTAGTAATTTCTTGTGTGGAACCGCTAGTCTATATAAAGTAGGGTGGGATAATGTGTATGTCTGTGGTAAAAGTCAGTAACTTGTACTGACTTTT
Organism: Mesitornis unicolor; assembly: GCF_000695765.1. Taxonomy (NCBI): domain Eukaryota; kingdom Metazoa; phylum Chordata; class Aves; order Mesitornithiformes; family Mesitornithidae; genus Mesitornis; species Mesitornis unicolor. Next base: position 31,739 of record NW_010186900.1, on the reverse strand, counting down.
AAAAGTTAAAAAGATGGATGAAATATATCTCAGCTGACCAACAAGGCACAATACCTATCAAATAACTAAACTTACGCAGTTGGACTAAAGAAGTGTTCACCTCTAACAAAAACCTGTGCAATTACACTTACTGCTCTGGAACTATTTTTCATTTATATGTAGTGTTAATTTTTTTAAAAAAGCATAATTCTACAGACTGCAGGCAGTTTAAGCAATAAACTCTTAAACAACATAAGGATTGGAGTGAACTCTTACATTTGAGGAGCTCAATGCTGAATAATAGAAGTGGAAATGGGATGCGATTCCCCCTTAAAGGCGTGAAGGCAGAGGAGGGTTGCAGAACAGCAGGAGCTCTGTGTTCTGTTGTGGTGTGCTAAGGACAAACACAAGCACTACGTACTTCTACCTTGCCCACACCTTGTTTTGAGTGTGCGTGCACGTGTGCTTTCTTCCTGTTTTTCTACTGCATCCTGTTGTAAAATAAGGCGCAAAGCTAAAAGCTGCAAGACTTTCTGGAACACGTGTTTAAGGCAACCCAGTTTAGTCAAAATTTGACTCTGATGCGTGTAACACGCAGAGAAGGTTGCTGGTTATCAAAGTCCATATTGCAATTACAAGGACAGCTTCAAGAGAAGTGTTGTACTTTGGCCTCGCATAATTTGATAGCTCAAGGAGCTATCATCTTGATTAATCTGTAACATTTACTATTATGAAGATGCTTACTCTCTTTTCACTGGTTTGTATTGGTCAGCAGGTGTTAGGATGATACTACATAGCTTAGGATTTGGTTGCACATTGCCAAGAGTGGAACATGAAAAATCTACTTACACATGCATTTCTAGTGCTAGTCTATAGTGTTTTCCATCATGTTACGAGCCTTTCTGCTTTCATCAAGAGGCTTGTGAACTGCAGGACACTCTGTTTTTGTTGTCACGTATTTGTGATAGTGTGAGAGTATTTGTAATAGGGGAGTAAAATACAGTCATGGTGGACAGTCCTAGGTTGGTTGTTTTGGGTTTGTTGGTTGGTTGGTTGGGTTTTGTCTCTGTTGGATTTTTTTGGCAGTGCTGTGTTACTTTGTAGCTCCAGGTCTGAATTGGAAGTTTGGGTACATCTAGAAAACCTCTCCACTTTCTTAGCTTAGAATTTCTTGAGCATTGCTTGAACTATGAAGTGGCTGCTGCTTGATTCTCTGCTAAATCTTACTGTCTTTGATACAAAGCCTTATGAGCAAAACTTCAGACTTAGTCTGGGGGAACAAATTTAAATGCCTCACCTGAAACAAGTCCGCTGGGGGAGCTGAAGGCGTGTGGGCCAGAGGTACTCATGAACTGACCTGTACCCGAGCTCAACAGGACATTCTTCCTGCGGACATCAAGGCATCAGTACTGATTAATTAGTTTTGACCTAATGTTTGACGTACAGCCTGATATAACTGAAGTCTAGCTTTGTCGGAGAGGACATTTTTGTCTGTGTTTTCCTCTTAGCCACACCTATGAAGTAATTGCCCATGAGGTATGTTTGCAGATAATGAAGCTATATGCAAAATAGCTCAGTACATGCCAAACAACTTACAGCCTCTTACCTGACAGTTCAGAGTGGAGCTGCTACTTTGGAGAAAGTATGCAGGTATGTGAGCACCCTCTTCTATTGGGTTGTTCTGCCTCCTGTTTGATGAAAATAGCTTGTATGGTTAAACTGAATAGTAACTTGTCCCCCTAGTTTTTTGGTTTGTTTTCGGTGGTGGGGTGTTTTTGTGTTTGTGGCTTATTGGTTTTGTTTTCAATTGCCGTACTCTGAAGTCTGTACTCTAGCTCAAATGTTGAGGATTAGTGGGAACTCGTTCTTGCTGGAAAGTGTCTTAATATGTGTATATGAATATTCAGTGTTCTGACCCTGGACTTGTGAGGTGTCTGCCCTGACTGATTCCTTGCAGAAGGAGAGATCGCAGCTTGTGCCATCACAGGGCTTGTGCTGTTGCCTCATGCAAGCAGGATTGAACAGGTCTCAATTCTGTCCTAATCTGTTTCATAAATCTTACTGTCAGACATGAGGAAACTTTGGGAAGCAAAGAGCTTTCTTCAAATAGTCCTTTTTAGACTAGGATAGTTAATGACTCTGCTGGTATTGAACTATTTCAGCGTTGAAGATGATATGACTTTTTTTTGAGTGTATGCTTTAATATAGCTATCCTAGGAATGTAGGAAGAAACACTTTTGGCTTTGGAAGATGTCGTTACTCAAAATTGGTGAGACTCCTTTTCTGCTTCTGACCCGCACATGTGAGTATTCAATACTTAAGGCAGCTCACAATGTGCGTTATCTTAAAATAAAATAAAATAAAATCAGATTTGCTCCTAGGCTGGATGTGATTTTTGGGCTGACTTGTTTCCCAGTCTTTGCTGGAATGCTAACACTACTACGTAGAAAACATGTTTCTTGTATTTTCTTTGTCTTGAGTGAGATACTGAATGGTGGGAACTCATCTGGAAAGTTTTAGGAAGGGATAATATATCTGCTGTAGGGCATAGATCCTGCTTTCTGAAGGACTTGAACTATGAAATTCTAACTCAGTTTGTGTGTTACGTACAAGCAGCATTTTGCACTACTTGTGGTATAAAGACATATTTTTTGACAACTTAAACTTTTTTCATATGCGCATACTATTAAAAGAGCTTCTGGTTATTAAAAAAATCCAACAGAAAAAGACACTGACTTCTTAAAAGTCAAAGTATTAGGAAGGGAAAAAATAGATTGATTCTGGGACTTCAAATAAATACCTTCTAGTTGTTGTTGTGTTTTTTGTTGTTTTTATTGTTTTTTGGTCTTTTTTTTAAAAAAGACGAAACAAAACCCAAAACAACAAAAACCACCCAGGACATGGGTAATGTGATCCACTGTCTTTGTTTATACAGATATACAACAGAGAGAACTGTACTTCATGCAGTTAAATAGAATTAACATTGATCTGTAATGAGTTAAAATTCCATGGCCTAGGGCCTTTGCATGCACTAACTCTAATTATTACTGCTGCGCCGAGGGGAGTGGAGCGGTTTAACGCAGGGTGGTAATTGCCACTATCCCAGCTTGACTTCTGCTTCCGGCTAAATAAAAGATGCCTTTATAGGTGGCAGCCTGCATGTCAAGTCCTGAACCAGCTCCATGTTTGTATCTTGTCTTGATATAGCAGTTTTACGAGATAGCATGAGCTGGGATTATTGTGGAGTGTTTCGGTTTCATCTTCTCGGGCTGCCCCAGCTGTGTTAACATTTTAGTGCCGCTCAGATGTAAGGGTTGTAGCCTGATGTACACAGGTCTTTTGTTTTCTTCCTAATGGGTTTGCATTAACCCAGAGGGCTTTTGTCTCTCTCCTTTGCAGTCCTGTAATTGCTACTGTGGAGGTGGTTTTTATTATTCAATGTCTGTCATGCAAGGCAGTTGGTACTCAGGTATTTAATAATGTTCTTGTCATGTTGTGAGGTAAAGCGTTGTGCGTTGTCTTCTGTGCTTCAGTTATGCAGCTCTGAAACGGTGAAGTTATCCACTTTTTAAGTGGTAGCTATCAAGTGAGATTGGCATGGTTGACCCTTCAGGATTAAGCCCCTGTGAGACTTTCCTTGTGCCCTTTGCTCTCTCTAGGGTAGATGTGAGTTCTCAGGGCAGTATTGACACCACTGATAACTGGCTGCACTGTCCTACCCGAGCCGAGGAGGGGACTTAAGAGCAGCGACGTGGGGTGGCTCTGGCTGTGCATTGGCCACACAGCAGCAGTGCCTGGGACAGCTGATTTCAGGAGGCTGAATTCTGCCTGCCCCTGTGCTGTGTTCAGCTCCACAGGTACCTTAACAAGTGGCCTGGGCTGCTGCAGTGCTGTGTTGATGGAAACTCTTGAGAGCCAAGCAACTGTGGTGTCTATCTTGCAAGTTCTGCTCTGGACAGTAATTCTCCCCGATTATGTCAATTTGTCCTAAGGTTAGAAAGTCACTTCTAAAGCTGCTCTGTGAACTCTCTGTGCTGATACATGCAAATCTCTTTTGGCATAATTGGTATTTTTGAGGAAGATTCATGCAGGAGCACAGCAGAAATACCAACATGTGATCAGATCTCCTTTGTGAGGAGACACCAGTGGGTACACCAGAACAGTTGTTTTTACTATGCCCTAATTTTGCTGAGGTCTGCACTCTCTTCTTTTAAAACTGATTACACTATTTGCAGTTGAACACTTGGTTCTTTACTTAGACTTCTGTAGCTGATCACGTGGAATTAGTTGAATCACCACTTATTTACTGTACACCATGGTTACTCAGTACACATTCACATCATCATCACTGGTGAGCCTGAAGATGAGACTGACTTCTCTTAAACAGCTTTGTTGTCTGCAGTTCTGGCTGCTGCTGTGTGGTTTTGGGGAACGGTTTGTGGAATCTGTTTGTCACCTTGTAGTCTTTCCACATTTCAGCTAGTCTGTGTCACCTCTTCATGTCCTAACTTTCCTTTCCCAAATTAGTGTGTGTATATAGGTGTCTGGCTGGAAATGCTTTAAAATGCTTTTTGAATCACTTCATAAAATGCTTTCTATTTGAAAGAAGTTTGAGAGCTCTAGGATCTCACAAAAATGTGACCAAGAGCTATGAAATATATTTGGAAATACCTTTTTGTAGATATCCTTTCTGAAGCATCTTGTTTGATCACACTCTCCATACCCCCCCTTCTGAAACTTCTCATGAAGAGTAAGACAAATGTCAGAACTGGACTTGGGTTCCTGCTTGTGTTTTTTACTGTGGAAATAATATATTGACTAAAGATTTGAAGTGATAGTAGTGTTACTGTTCAAGTCTTTAAAATAAACTATTCAGCTGCAGCAGACTGCAACTGATCCAAATGCCATTTAGCAGACAGTTGGATTGCCCAGCTTGTGTTTCCACCTCACATTCACGCTTGATTAGTTTGAGTGATCATTTACTGTCCTTGTGAAGATAACGGGTTCAGTGGTGCCTAGAGGTCTCCATTGGGCATCACAGGTAGCTTACGGGGTGGAAGTTGCTACCTGAGGTATGTGGTACAGCGAGTTATAAAAATATTCTGTGTAAATTCAGAGTAACCTCAGCACCTTCACACTGGATTTTACCAGTTGGTAGGATAAGATCAGTGCATCTGCAGTGATTAGCTTGTTCCTTTCATTTGCACCTTTTTGGTCATGCTGTGTGTGCATGGACAAGATGTTGATGTTACAAAGCAGTTGTCTAATGCTACGATGAGAGAATGTATTGAAGGCTTTTTCCAGGAGCGGTGCTGAATATGGTACTCTGCTGTTTTCTTACAGGAATAGTTTTAATCTTGTAGTTTTAGTAAACAGGAATTTGGGATGACCATCACTAACTTTTTTCTTTAAATCCTTTCTGACTGACTTGATTCTTTAAATCCTTTTTAAAGCTTTTTTTAAAAAAAGAATAAACTTCTCAGACTATTAGGTGAGAAGGAGAATAAATGAAAGGATTGTTGTGAATGGTAAAGCCACTGTGCTGAGCCTCATGAGAGGCTTGCTATAAAAAGATTTTGTTGTTGTGGTGATGTTCAGTGCAGGGTTGTTAAGTGCTAGATGATAGGAAATATTTCTTACCGAAGGCTGCAATTTAGCAGGGAGTAATGAAGAGAGGTTGGAATTATTTTGGAGATATTTAGCTAGGTACTGAAGTAAATAGTAGCTCTGTGAGGGGCAATAAAAACCCAGTAATAGTATTCTCGACCTCCTCTTCTGACCTGAAGGGTGAGGCTCAAATGGAGATAGCAAAATACCTGGGAAAGGTATTAAAGATTTTTGAGTAATGTTTGTCATTTTTTTTTCTCCTGTCCCACTGTTACCATCCTCTTGAAACTTGATTTACCAATGATAGTCAGTGCTGTGGGGAGATACTGTGCTAGGCAGGAGAAGATAATTCTAAGGAAATATATATTCTGTTCATCAATCTCTGACAGAAACAAAGATGAAGAAGGAAGTGTTGAAGTGTGTAGTACTCAAGTGTTTAGTATTTAAAGCTAAACAGTGTCTTTTTCCATGATTAATTAAATAATAGAAAAAGGAAATGTTCTTTTCTTGTCAGCATAATGTGGAAAATATTTTCTCCTATTAATAGAAAATCTTGAGCTAATGGAACATCTGAACAAGTTTAAGGAAGACCATGGGACTGCATTGGAAGCTTAGGTTGTGATGACTCTTTAAAACAGTTTTAACTCTGTAGTGCTTAAACTCGATGGGTAGAATTTCAGCAAAAAACTTAGTTACATATGGGAAACTTGATATAATTTTGGTTATTGCAAGCTGGAAACTCAAATGATGTATTATGAAAAGATTCTGTGCTGTTGTTCTAATCCCCTACATAAACATCTGTGTGGGTTGATCATGGTAGTCACTGAACTGAGTAGAACTACTTCAGAGTAGTCTGAACTTCTTGGTGTTAGTATTAAACTTACCTGGTTTTACTTCTGAAAGTGTGGCATGAAAAGCTGTGAAAGAGAGAAAATGAGAGGGGAAACACATGTTCAGTGTGTGAGCTGGATGTAGATTTGGGAGTCTGAGCCTGTGAACAAACGGCTTGAAGGAGAGGTGCGCGTATTCCCATCCTTGTTTTACTGGGGACGTTGGTTGTGATGTGAGACCCTTCTGCTCACAGGTAGGTGAGGTTGGGGACCGGAAGCTGTGGGGAGAAGGTAGAGGGGAAGACCAAAATAGTGGTGCAAGTCATGTTTCCTGATCAGTCTCAGCGGATCAGTGTTTACCATCAGTGACAGAGGATGTGTTGTGTCTGTGCCATCCCTCTCAACTCGTATTCATGAGGCTTTCCAGGCAGCTACACCAGAGTTGAGCAACTATCCAGGAATTTTTGGGGGAACAGAGGAGAAGGCGTTCAGTGACTCTTTCCTGATTTGCTTGACAGTGTGTACGGTTCTTTATTTTTAGTGTTGGCACAGAGGGTAAAGCGTGGATCAGGATAGATATACAGGATACCCCAAGATAAGGGGGTCAGGGTGAGTGGAGATATTTAGTGTTTCTGAAAGGGGATGTTTTTGTTGCTTGAGACTCGGAACACAGCAGGTGTTGCTCCTGTGTAGAGATCCGTAATTTGTAATGTGGCAATCAAACTGAGGAATGTGTGAAACTAGGTTATGATATGATACTAATCAGTTTTAAATATCCCCTGTCCTAAGAATTTGTGTAGGGTCTTTCTGCTGTCACTAGATGAGGATTACAGTTAATGGTTGTCTCCGTCATACACCTTGCAAGGACTAATGTCTGTATTAGACTTGTGTTAAATGTGAGTTATAAGGTAGGTACCTCTGTGTATACTTCAGTGCTAAAATAGCTTTTGTCTGGGCTCTACAACTTGTGCATGTATTCCTTACTTACTGTCTGCTAATGCTGTAAAATACTCTGCAGATTTAAGCAGTAAAATTTAAACTTCTAGGAAGGGAGTTCTTGTTGCTGGAGGAAATACTTGAGAATGTTCTCATAAATGTGACCCCTTATTTCAGAGTTGGCACTGCTGCTCTTCTGATGTAGCACAGGGGAAAAAATTGACAGGCATTATATCTTATTGATGATTGCCCAAATATTTTTAGGGTTTATCACTGATAAATTCGCCCTCAGTATGTGACTTCCTCTTGTAGCTGCCTGTCGGCTGATAAGCTGTAGGAGAGTCACTTGAAAGCACACATGAGTCACTGATTCCTCACCACCTTACTGAAAAGTGGTGACTAATCCCTGGGCTGACTCCACTGTGAAGTGCAACCTTTACCCTCCGTAACTGGGTGGAGGATTTCACAAAACACTTTAAAACGTTCCTGCCTTTTGTGCCGTGCCCTCCACCCCACAGCTGGTGATCTGTGTGAGCTGGAAAGGATGTGGAGCATCAGATGTGCCGTGGGCTCTTAACGAATCTTTAAATCTTGCTGTCTCTTCGAGGAGAATCTTGCTTTGGGTGGTGGTTCTTCAACAGTGTCTGCAAAGCTATGGCAGAATGAAAGCATTTAGCAGCGAGAAGCAGCCTGAGATTCTCAGAGAGCAAGCTACGTGAAAGCCTGATGATGGTTTCTTTTGGCACTCTTGGAAATATTTTTGCCTGATAAGACTGAGGTATTACAGCAACTTCCACTCTTTGTAGTGTTTATAATAATAATTTTTAATGAACGGAAAAAAGGATGTAAACCCAACATTCTTTTCAGTGTTACAATATATGCAGTGACAGAGCACCTTTTTACCTTCATTCAAAAGCGTCTGATTTAGAGCTTAAATATCAGTTCAGGTGAGCAGACTTTACTGTCCAGCTCTGAAATACTGAAACAGGCTCATTCTGGAGAGTATAGATTAAGTAGGATGAAGACTTAATCTCATTTTTTCTGAAGTGAAGAAACTGTGAAGGAGTCTTCAGCCTCTTGAGAAAAGGTCAATATTTCATTTGGTTCTGTTGAAAAGGGATTTAGTGCTGCGCTTTGGCAGTGAAGGCAGCCAACACTATTCTGAGCTGTATTTAATAGAAGCATAGCCAGTATATGTAGGAAAGTGACTATTCCTCTCTGCTCAGTTCTTCTTAGCTGTATCGAGAATCCTGTGTCTGGTTTTGGGTCCTTGATCCAGGAAAAACACAGGATGGAAGCAAGCCCAGAGAGGGACCATCAGGGTGGTCGGGGAGCACAGGCTCTGTGAGGGGAGGCTGGGGTAGCTGGGGTGCTTCAGCCTGGAGAAGGCTCAGGGGGAGCTAACAGCAGCCCCTGTGTACCTACAGGGAGGTCATCACGAACATCAGGGTTTGGTTCTTCAGTGGTGGGAGGATGACGCACAAGGGGCATAACTTGTAATAAAAGGCAGATATTTAAAATAGATAAAACCAAAACTAAACAAAACTCTCTTGCCTGTGAGAACAACCAAGCAGTGGAACAGGCTGCCTGGAGAGGTGGTGCATCTTCAGAGGTGTTAAAAGTACACCTGGATGAAGCACTGAGCAGCTGATGTCGTATCAGACCTCCTGAGGTTTGCTCTAACCTGAATTACTCTGTTAACATTCAGATTCTACAGATGTAATGCTGACCATTCTCAAAACTTTTGTTTTAGGAAAGACTGTCAACCTGTAAATAAAACTCTTTTTTTTTTTTTATGCCATACATGTGTGGATTATTGCCATTTACTCTGAGCAATAATACTATTGAGTTACCTTAGCACTAAAAGGTAAATAATAATTGCCATTTAACAGATACAGTGACCTTTGTTCTTAAGGGTAAAGAACTGTGACAAAAATCTAAGCCTGTCGTGGTGTCGTGATGCTAAGCACCTTTGAAGGGCACGATGACATTAGTTACCACGTATCATCCTTTAGGGTCTGGGGACCAAACAGTTTGAAGATGCCTTCACATGATTAAGGCAAACCTACTCAGCAGTGTTGAGAATGATAAAAGATCTCAAAGATCCTTTTTTATTTTTCTTTTCCTCCCTGCTTACATAGTCTTGGTGAATGCTCTTAAGGAAAAATTTACATCTGTTTTATTTATATCTGCATATTTACACACATGTGGGTATGAATATTTATTGTGCTTTTTGGGGCACACTGTTTCAGAAACCTGGCACTGCTGTGGAACACACGGGATAGTGAGTGCCAGGAAAAGGGAAACTAATATCCTTCCTAATAGCAAGAGGTGTGAAGAAACAGAATGGCACAAAACTGGTGAAACTTGGATTGGACAAATAAAGAAGCAGTAACCTTGAAGCTTTTCCTGTTTGTCTGGGTACATGTAGGGATTCAGTCCTTAAAAGACAGCATCTGATGGCACGTTAGTAATCCTAAATGAGAGAATTGTGAAATCTCTCTCTCAAGAGGTAAGAGGGACTATCTGCTCTATTTCTACTACTAAAAATAATTTTACACAAAGTGATGCTTTATTTAAAAACTGAAATTTATTGCGAGGGACAATATGATGATAATCTTAGTTCTGAGAGCATTTGAATGAATGGTACTTCTCTAATACAGCTTTATCTTGTAGTTCTTCGGCATCACGTGAGCAAGATGTCTGTTGGCAGCCTGTTAGAGAATGCACGTAAACTTGTAACTTTGAGATAATCAAACTGCGGTTCACTTTGTGCATGTCTTTTTGTATTGTAAGCATAAACATTGAACAGCTGAAAGCTGAACATAGCTCTGAATATATTTTTACTATAAACAGAGATGAAAAGCAAACCTATTAAACTCAATCCTGTTTCTGCATACCTAAATGTACTTTGCTCAGATCTGGTTTAGCAGTTTTGTTGTTGTTTGCGGTTTGTTTTTTGGTGAGTGGTGGTGGTGTTTTATTTCAATGCTCTGCATGCTGTGAGGCATACACATAGCATAGACGAAAGAATACTATAAAAACAAATTGAGGAACCCTGGAAACCCAGTTTTTATTCATTGCTGTCAAGGTAGCAGAAGCTACCCAGCCTCTCTTCTTGTTCTGGTGCCATAGGTAGTCCTAAAAAGGTGTTGACTGAAGAAAATACAGACCAGCTAACAGCTGTTTTCTGCTAATTGTGACGCAGGCAGCAATATGAAACTGTAACTTTCTCTCACGTTATCTCCAATGGTGTGATTTTTATTTTCTGCAGTACTTTTACAGACCCTGTTTCTGCAACTACCAAATACAAGAATATTACAGCTGTATCAAATGTTTGACCAACCTTAACAAAAGTGAATGAGGTTTAAAAATACAACTGCCTAAAGCCTTTTCCATCTTACATACGAGTGTGTAGCTTTCCTTAATGTCAGAGTACGTCAGCCCTACTGTTCGGGTGCCCTTGTTCCAATGGTATTGTTTGTGTTTCAGCAGGTTAAGAGCTACTTATTTGGAAGATGTGTGCAAATTGTGACTGTTCAGTCCCTGATAAATTACATAAGTGAAATCATTCTGAGCAATGTTACAGAAGTCCTAAATACTGAATGAGAAACACTAATTGTGAGCTGACTTTATGTGAAAATGGACTTTATGTGAAAACTGAATGACTGACAAGCTAACTAAAACTGCTTGTTACTAAGTTCTAGCATACAGAGCCAAACGGAGACGTGCTTTTGTACACCCTTCTCGAAGGTGTCTGGTTACTGAAGAAGTCTGAGGCCTACTATAGGCATTTTATGGGCATCTCATACTTTTTATATGGTTTGACAAAAGAAGCAATGGGACATTTTACCTAAATTAGCATAAGGAAAACATGCAAGCTAAAAGGGACAGACCCGTCATGAGGACTTGGATGGATATGTGAATTGGGGACAGGAAGTTGGAAGAAAAACCCTACATAGATCTGGAGTGTTCCTTGTGCAGCCTCTTGCAGAGGATGGTGGGGCTGTTGGTGCTCTGTTGGTCACTTCTCTGGTCAGCCAGATTGGCAGCAAGAGGCTGAAAGCTCAGGCAGACTGGTTTTGGTTTTTTCATTAATAGATTTTCTGCTTTTAGAACGTGGGAGAAACAGGCTGGAAAGGTACTATAAAGGAAAGCCTTTATGTCCTTACAGATCACTGGTCAGATGCTGTGTAATAAAGCACCTTGAACTATCAACATAAACAAAGTTTTGACCACAGTATGCACTCTGCTTGAAATAATCTTGATGAGCCATCAGAAATGGTAGATCAATATGCCTTGCAGTCCATTTAAAAGTACCAGGAAGGAACACATTCTCTTCCTGCAAGATGTAGTGTAATTGCTTTGCTTAATAAGTTAATATAAAACCTGAGTGCCGCCCTACTTTTAGGGTGCTAGGTTATTGTTCATCTGTAGTTCAAATGCTCTTTGGTCTTTAAAGCTACTTGGATGTCATCAAATATCTGAAAATAAAATCTTCCTTTATATTATGTTAGTAGTGTTAGGTATTTGTGGAGAAGAGAAGGAAATAACTAAGGTTACCATTACTGTGATGCTCTCTGTTTTTAAGTAAATGTGTAATTCTAAAAATTTGTTCCTGTTTAAAAGATCTATTTAGACATTTTTAAGTAACTAAAAGGACAAACACAGATCTATCTGTAGTCTGTTCTTACATACATGTTACCATAACTAAGAATCTAATCCAGGAGTATATTTCTCTGTTCTCTGAAATTTCAGACGCTATTTAGTGGGTACTACAGTAGCTCTGTAGACATTGTTTTTTACTCTTTTGGCTGAAATACTCATTTAGATACAAGAAATTTTTATGGACCTATCCATTGAGTAGAATTTCTAGAGGAATCTAAATTACTTATGCCTTACAAAATAAAATTCTGTAGTGCCTTTCTGTTTTCTGTCTTATTACTTAGACTAACAAGATTACCTGAGATGTATGGACAAAGCATGTTAATATCTGTAGCAGCTCTAGGGTCAAAAAGGAGATATTTTGTATGGAATTCTCTTAAGCAATAAAATTCAGTATTGCTGCAAACATGGATTGGTCTTAATTATGACAACTGATAAAGCACGTGCTGTCGTGATCATTAAAGTCTGTGGGTCATGTCCTTTAAAAACAAACAGAACCCAAAAAACCTGCTAAATCAGTGCTAGTTCTTAAACTGATCAGAAATTTATTAAGTTACTCAGCAGTTCTTCATAGTAACCACCTGCCTCTAGTTTGCCTTTCCTACTGTACATGTAAGTAGATTTGGATGGAACCTAGAGTAACTATTTTGAATGTATTTGTTCAGTGTTACACTACTAGTTCTGAAGGTTCTCAGTATCTTTTTGGGTTTGTATTTTTGTTTTTTTCAGATGTTACAGCTCTAGAGGAAAGAAGGATTTCTATTCACGACTTGCTTTACATTATCTGATTATTGAAAGCACAATGGACACCTTTTAGAGTTTTTCAGCAATCAAAAACAGTCTAGGAACAGGAACATTGGACTTTGAGGAAGAACAGACTTCAGAGAGCCCAGAAATCGGTCACTGATAAACCTGGTCTGCCCGCATAGCGTGGGAATGAATACCATTGAGACAGCAAAGCTTGAAGAGCACATGGAGGGTCAAACCAACGATACTGCAAATGGTTACTCACGACCTACTCTCTCAGTCAGCGAAGAGAACAAAAATGGCACTAGCAAACCAAAGAGCTTGTCTAATGGCTTGCGAAAAACAGCGAAGAAATATCCTGATTACATCCAGATTGCGATGCCTGCCGAGTCCAGGAACAAATTTCCTCTGGAATGGTGGAAAACGGGCATTGCCTTTGTCTATGCTCTCTTCAACTTGATTCTAACAACTGTCATGATCACTGTGGTCCATGAGAGAGTACCTCCAAAGGAGCTAAGCCCTCCCTTGCCTGATAAATTTTTTGATTACATTGATCGTGTGAAATGGGCTTTTTCTGTATCAGAAATAAATGGAATGATACTAGTTGGGTTATGGATATTCCAGTGGTTGTTTCTTAGATACAAGTAAGTAGCTGTATTTTTTTCTCTGCTATATGTTTTCAGAATGTTGGTTTGCTTCATTCACTTTGAGTAGGCGAAATCTTATGGTAGCATCTGTAGCAGTATCGTATAATAGGGCTTGCAGGAAAATGCGAAGGGATGACTTCTTTATAAAAGCTTCCAGTGTCAATGCTGGATATGGAAACACAGGGTTTTCCTGATTATTCAATAATGTTTAAATCTCAATTTCTGACACCTATGTTGTGCTAGTCAAATTTATTCTGGGATTGCACTTTTCAAAGTGTGTTTACTGACATGACGATGTTTAAACACAGAGGAAATCATGATGATACAAAAAAACTCATCCAAATTTGAGGAGAAACGCAGTGTCTTCTACAGCTAGACTAGAAGCTTTTTCCTTTATCTGCATTTGCTTGAACTATGCATACTTAAGTATGTGGTTATAATACGGAACTGAACTGAGAAGGTGACTGAGTCGAGGAAAACTGACTGAGTCGAGGAAAACTATGCCTGAGTGCACACCTGAGTTAGTCTGAGGCCATGTTAAATTGGTTTGATAGCTTTGGTGGGAGCTCTGTGGTAGTTATGTACTATTCTGAGCAAGGCTAAAGCCTGAGGGAGGACTTTCTAGCTTTTGATTTGTGTGTGAAGAGCAGGGGGTGGAGCTGCTCTTTAATTGTAAGGATTTAGCTATATAATAAAGCTAGATAATAACCACTGTACGTGTATCCTGCATGTGAACTGCGTACTCAGACTTTTTCCCTCCCTTCCCTTCCTTTCAGATCAATAGTGGGACGCAGGTTCTTTTTTATAATAGGAACTCTGTACCTGTACCGCTGCATTACTATGTACGTTACCACCTTACCTGTGCCTGGAATGCATTTTCAGTGTGCGCCAAAGGTAAGAGCCTTTCCTCCCTAATTCTTGCCTTAGTCTGCCTGAGTTCTTATGGATCATTAGAGCAAGTAAGAAGATAATGTTCCAGGTCTTGTTAACTGAAAGTAATTTGTGAAATTTAATGTCTGCAGAAACCCAGATAGCAATAAACCAAAAGTTGTGAGATACAGAAAGAGCCTCAAGCTGTTGCTGCAGTTAAGATGCCTTAAAGGGGAGTACCTCTGTTGAAATAGTGCTTCTACCAAGTTAGTAAAGTTGCTTCTGAGGCTCAAGCTACTCACTCTAATACTGCAGCAGTATTTTTTTCTTACATAGTAGGATACCTAAGGTCCATATTGTAACTTATAGGCTCCTACACAAGCTTATGTTGCAGTATCCTTTTAAGAAAACAGACTGTTACCAGATACTTCATTCTGTTTCTCATGCTGTTTTGTCAAGAACTGTTGCAGTCCCTGAAGTCAAGTGCTTCTCCCTGCTTCCAACCTGCAGAACTTATATAGATGTGACTAAAACAAGTTAAGCTATTTAAAATAGCTGATACATACAGAAACATGCACATGCTAATATTTCTACAAGAATGCTTAGAAAACTTTGTGGCAGTGCAGTTAGGTGGCGACACAAAGGAATTCGGTTACTGCCACTTTAGGTTACTAATAGTTGCCTTAGAAAAAATCGTCTTGTGTTTGCTGCGCTGAAAGAGCAGTGCACTTGAGTAAGAAATAGTTTGGTTGTAAACTATGAAGATAAGCATTTTTGAAACCTAAAAATACTGCCTGTTTGCTTGGGGGATAAATTTGTCACTTGTGTAAGATCTCGTCAGTCGTGAGGTACAGCATCGTGTCTGCTCAGTCTCATCTTTTCACATTGGGACAACTTGGGAACGTGGTGGATGAACTACTTTTCTTATGAATTAGTATCTGTTTGAAAAAGCGGTATTTACATACCACTGTGGTAACTGTACTGTTCTAGTAGCTTGGGGAATGACTGTGTAGTAGACTGTGCACTGAGGAATGGGAAGGGGTGAGCAAAGGAAAACTCAAGTGTCTCTGAAAGTGCACTTTGCTATTAAAGCAGAATTAATTACTCAGTTCTGCAAAACTTGATAGCTTGTCAGGATTTTTTTTTGTCCCATGTGAATATTTTTCTGGTTATGGAAAACTTGGTTATCCCTTTATCTTGTTTGTTGTGGTTTTTTTTTTTTTTCCCCCAGAGTTAATCTTTAAACAGCTGGGTGAAACTGAGTGCCAGTATCTATGAGAAATCTAAAGCTGATCCTAATGCATGTTTAAAAAAAAAATAAAACCTCTAAATCTGAGTAAGTCCTGAGAGAGTTTGTAACCCAATCTAAAATTAAGTGAGTTTGAGGGTTTTGTCCTGTAGCTTAGCTCTAATTCTGTCAATGGCTGTCATGGGATACCTGACCTTACACTTTTTTGATGTTTACCTTTCCAGTATATACTACATCTCATTCTCATACAATGCATCTTTTAAAATAGCCTGGGAAAGCATAAACAGAATGCTAGTGGTATCAAGCTGATCTGTAGACCTGTCAACTTTGATATACATGCTTATTTGTTTAAGAATATGTGAAAGCAAGCCAAAGAAAATGAAGATAACTTGTGTCCTTTTCTCTGTGTCTCCACATATGTTTGGGCAAGAAGTTTACTAAAATCACTCACGGTGTATTTTAAACTTCTTCTTTTCGGTACTTTTTCTGGTGTTCCAGTTGAACGGAGATTCTCAGGCAAAGGTTCAGAGGATCCTGCGACTGATTTCTGGTGGTGGTCTGTCCATAACTGGATCACACATCCTGTGCGGAGACTTCCTCTTCAGTGGTCACACTGTGGTATTAACGCTGATCTACCTGTTCATCAAAGAGTGTAAGTGATGGTATTTCAATGCATCTCTCTTGTTAGTATCTGTTGCACTGGGAAAACACATGGTGACAGTGCAAGTAAAACTCTTGCCCTCCAAAAGTTACTGGTCAGCTGTGCACAGACTGCATGTGCATGGGTTTGAAATACAAAGCGTTCCTTTGACTGCCGAGCAAAAATGGAACATGGGTGTAGTAGAAGTTGTGTGAGCTTAAGGGCTGTGTGTAAGGGCTTAACTGGCTAGGCATGTCATTTCCATCTTTATATATAAAGTTTACTGTTTGATTGAAGCAAGATAACATTTCACTATTTACTGACAGATTACTCAGATTTTGAGTAAAACATACTATAGTTAACTATGCAAATTAGCTCTGTGTGGTTTGGCTGACATACCTTGGATTTTAAGGGATCTTTGTGGCTAGAGCACAGGGCAATTGCACACTTGTACTACATCCAGAAGCAACGTAATTTCTTTTAAGTGTGCAGTACATAAATTACTCTGAACGGTGGAAAGTTGATTCATGCTCCTTGGATGTCTTCTGCTAGAGTCTTCCACTATGCCTTTTGAAGTTGCAAAGAATTTGGCAAGCACACAGAAGATGTAGTTGGGGTTATGGTTTCCCCCTTTGCTTTACATTGCTACGAGATATGGGAGGTGGGTGGAATTTGTCTGTGCTGCACACACAGCATTGATTGAAGCTTTGGAGAACTGAGCTCCAACTTAAATCTAATACATGGTACACAACGCTTCTACCCTGGGGACTTGGCCACTCATGAATGCATAGTGGGGAGCTCCCTTTCCAGTTCACGTGTTTGGAATTGGACCCTTCTCTCCTGCTGTTGTGTCCCAAACTGTGCACGTGCCAGCTTGGCTCGTGGGAATGTGTAATTCTCACTGAAACAAAAATAAGACTAGAGAGCATCAGGTAAATGCTTTCATTTTTATTAAAATATTGAAAGAAGAAAGTGGTGTAGTGCTACACTCTGCCTTAAACAAAAACCACAATGTAAAACTGCCTGTTTAATATGACAAACTTCAAATCTGCAGATGAGAGACATTGGCTATCAAACAATAATTTAAGATGCTGATTACAGTCTGCTGGTCCTCAGGCCTAGGTCCTTCTTGCAAAGGGAAGCTTACTGTGGAATGGCATGTTTAACTCATCAAAATTACCAGAGTGATATTAGGAAAGTAGCTTTAATAATAGATTTGTTGTTTCCCTTGTTTGTGTATGTTATTGCAGCTTGATTCTGGTCACATACTCTTTAGTACCATGGAAGATATGGATAACCCAATATTTCTGGGGCTAGTATAGCTCATGTACTTTTAATATAAGAGGTTGGAGGAATTGTATTGTACAAATTCTTATAATAAGCCCTTTAGCTGCTGTCTAATCGTTAGGCATAAATTTCAGTGGAGTTATGCTCTATAAACGAGAAATGCATAGCTTTCCTTCTTCTGCCTCCCCTATAATTAGCGAAATGTTATCTGAGCAAGGGCTTAAGCCCTGTAATTGCTCTAAATTAGGGGTTGCTTATGGTATTCTTTTCGGCTCTTTTGGTACGACACACCTTCAGTACAATATGCATTGAGGGGTTTATTATTTCTGGCTCAGTGGATTTTTTTTTTTTGCTCTGCTCTTCCTTTCATACTTTGCTGCTGCTTCATTTATTCCCCCGCACTCCAACTTTTTTGCCCAGAATAGTTATTTACATTTTTAACCTTGGTACGTCTGTCTTGTTTGAGACTGTTTTCATCAACTTCTTGAGATGACTTGGCTCTTTATCTTTTTCTATAAATATTTTTTTTTTCATCAGTAGATACAGATTTGTCTGCGATGTTTTGAGGAGAGCTGACAGAACTTACTGTTTTGACACTTACACCAAAACTTAAGTCCTCCTACAGTGACTCTTTTGCACAGGCCTCTCAAACTACTAATGGGTAGGCCTGTTGAGATCACCAGCTTTTGTGCTGGTATTGTGTAAAGCAAAGGCTGACCATTGCCCTGCAAGGCAAGGGGTGCCAAAACCTCCCAGTGCGAGTGAAATGAAGCCTGTGAGCCTGTCAGAAGTTATGAATGCGCATTGTGACACACGGGGCATTTTTCAATGAGGAAAGGAGGGCAGGGGAAATCTTCACTGAAGTGGCTTAAATGCATTTTGAAGAATAGCTTCACTCCCATTTGCTAATCATTAATGAAAGGGTATAAATTCATGTACTGTACTTCCCTGTACGGTGTATTCTGTTTCACAGAACAGTGGTCTCATGCAAAGTAGTTAAAACCTGGGAATTAAAATAAGGATGTCTTTTTCTCTTTAATCTGTGATCTCTGCTCAGTTTATATAAATTGTAGACACTTCACTTGAGTGTAAGTTTACTTAAGCATAGACTAAAAAGCGCAGAGATTCAAAGCACCCAAGTAAAATAATCAAAGTGTATCTCTTGCCTCAATTCTGTATTTTCCCCTGCACCTTGTACCCTAGAAGTTATTTGACTGGAAAACTTGCTTAATTTGACTAGAAAATGGGTAATGGTGCTGTCTGCCTCGAACTGTAAGCTCAACTTGGGTTCATTTTGCAAAGTAAGAAAACCTTAGTAAGCTTGCATAATTCTCTAGTCTTGTTTTCTGTGTCAAATCAGGGTTCTTGCACCGGTGTGGTACAAATGAGTTATGTTTTAAAATTTAGTAGCCTTAATTAAATCACCATTTTTTCTTTCCCCTTCCCTTTGTGGATTGCTATAATAATGCATATGGCTTTTTTGTGTGTATCTTTCCCCATCACCTCCCTGTTTCACAGATTCACCACGTCATTTCTGGTGGTATCACTTAATCTGCTGGCTAATGAGCGCTGCTGGCATAATTTGTATCCTTGTTGCTCATGAACACTATACTGTAGACGTCATCATTGCTTACTATATCACCACACGGCTCTTCTGGTGGTACCACTCGATGGCTAATGAAAAGGTGAGTACTCAATACTTTTAGAACCAGTGTACAGCCTTCATTTGTTAATACGGCTCAAAGGTCAAAATTAGTTCTTAAGTTTGAAACACAGAGATTCCATGTTGAGGATTAAACAAATTAGGCAAGTACTTTACTGTGGTTTAAGTAAATACTTAAGGGATTAAGATGTTCTTGTTTTGATTTGTACCCGTTAAGTTACTTAAAAATTCATTTTTGTTATGAAGTTATTTTTTAAATGCCTGATGTTTTGGCTTAAAAACATTTTTTTTCTCACTTCAAGGTTTTATTGCTGTAGTGTATGTACAGAATAGCCCTTGTTTGTTTAAGCTTATGAATAAACAGGAGTTTACTAACAAAATTTGACAAACCTAAATTACCTACACAATACCAAATCTAGTGATGTTTACAGAACTGTCACTAGAAGTACACTGTTCAGAAGGTGTCTGCTGCAGTTGTTTCAGGAACATTTTCGAGTAGGAGCATAGCTCTCAGGCCATTTGACTCTAGATTTCAGCTGTTAGTCATCAATGAAAACGTGGTGTGCCTGAAGGGACTGGAGTTCAAAGAGACTTAAGTGCTTCCTCTCCTTAAATTTTACACAGCAACAAAGCATCCCTTTGTGTTAAAGATGCTCAGTTTGTGGTATATATTCAGACTATGACATATATATTTTCTCAATACTGCACCTTATTTTTGCAGAAATGCATGGAAATACATTGCATTTTTGTGGCTGTTTTAATGTAATTGATTGTAATGCTTTAAACTGACTGTCTGTTTCCTTCTGCTCTTTACCTGCTTTGCCAATACAGACATTAAAGGTCTCCTCGCAGACAAATTTTCTCTCTAGAGCATGGTGGTATCCAATATTTTATTTCTTTGAGAAGAATGTGCAAGGCTCTGTTCCTTGCAGCTTTTCCTGGCCAATATCTTGGCCTCCCAGCTGCTTCAAATCTTCATGCAAAAAGTATTCACGGGTTCAGAAGACGGGAGAGGACAATGAAAAATCTACCTGAGGAAAAGGAGAAAAGCATCTGCTCTTTTTTTTTTCTTTTTTACCAAAACATTAATGCTGTAACCAAAGCTCTTAAGAGGACTGCACTGTAACTGAAGAAATGGACCAAGCTTCTGTGCAACTGATTGGAAAGACAATTGTAGCCACACATTGCCATTTCATGTTTTCCTATCATCGGGCTGTACAGACCTCTTCTTCTTCTCTTCAGTGCTATCAGAATGCACCACTGATGGGATTTTTTTTTTTCTATTAAGGAAAAAATGGAGCAGGACTTTGCTTTACTAATGAGATAGAGGTGCCAAAGACCACATTAACACTTTCATTACTAACTGTCACTTATTCACAGAAGCACCCAAAAATCTCATCTTCGGAGTTCTGGAGTGCATAAGGGCAAAAACATGCTAAAATGTAAAGGCACAATATCGGAGTATTGAGGTATATAGATATATATAAAAACCACAGTTGTGGGAGGTGGTTTGTTGCATTATTCTTGCTAATGAAGGTAAGGCCTTTGTGTGACTGGTACAACTGGAAGCGAGTCTTGACTTTTTTACACTCTGTGGGTATGAATATCTTATGACCCTGAAATACTGCTTACCACTATTATCTCCCATATATTCTACTATATACAAATTTTTACATTTTTATTAATAATTTTATATTTAAACTGTTGTGCTACCTGATGACTTTGCAAATTAGGAATAGCTGCTAACATCAGAGCTCAAGGATTTTATTTTTTAAAAAGGACACAGTTTCAAAGTCTAAATCTTTAATGCAGTTTGGCCTTAAACACATATTAAACAAAACTACTTACTGGCAAGAGTGATCATACCGTTCTTAATTCAGCAAAAGTCCTGCAGATCTCATCTGCTTGAGGAATGGAATACAAGGCTAGGCGCAAAATGGGGCTATATTTAAAAGAAACGTTTAATTTTAGTAGCTATCTCTTGCTGAAACTATGTAGCAAGTTTGCTTGGGAGCCATAGTTCCGCATTGAATTTCTTTTTTACCTGTTGAGACACATTTCTGTGACTTACTTTAAAAAAAACCCAAAAGTGCCAAGGTGAATACCTACAACAGTAGCATTTCTTCAATTATTACCTAAAACCATGCCATGTTAAGTGATGCTGTGGTAGAACTCACTTGCAGAATAATTTCGTTTTCCAGAGTTTCAGTCCAGCTAAATT
This sequence comes from Mesitornis unicolor, assembly GCF_000695765.1. Classification (NCBI taxonomy): domain Eukaryota; kingdom Metazoa; phylum Chordata; class Aves; order Mesitornithiformes; family Mesitornithidae; genus Mesitornis; species Mesitornis unicolor. The sequence continues at coordinate 10,398 of NW_010186900.1, read as the reverse complement.
GGCTATTCAAGTAAGTTGACTGAGCATGTGGGAAATTACCATGGCAAACATGTAACAAAGCCACAAATCAACAGCTACCTGGTGCTTGTTGGTTTTTATTGTTTTGTACTGTTGGGAAAGTAAAGTAGAAAATTAGCATACCTTGTTTAACCATTTATGTTCTGTATTAATGTCTGCAGTTAATTCAGTTTATTTTCAAATCTTCAGTAAAACCTGATAGCAACAATAAAACTGCATTAAGTGTTGAAGTGATACTAAGGTAAAGGAAATGCTGCTTATTTTAAGAATGTTGAGTGACAAATGTGAACACACTTTAAATAATGACAACTTGTTTTTTAAAAGTCCAGTTAGAGTTAAAGTTATAAAATGCAATACAGAGTATTCAAATACTTTTTTTCCAATTAAGGGGATCAATTGCTAAAAGTTGTAAATGAGAATGTTATTAATGTGCATTTCAACTATTTTTGTGCATTATCAAAGTGATACAATAAACAATGTTCCTTACAATACATCCTTGGTAAAACTTAGCTAAGAAAGAAGTTCTGCTATTGTTTGGTTTTGTTATTTAAAATAAGTTTCCTAGAATATTATAACATACCCCTGGAAGGGGGGGGTGTGTGGGGGCATACCTATGTTATTCATTTACTTGCTGCTGGCAGACCTTGAGCAGGTAACATTTCTTTTCTGTATCACAGAAATGAAACTCTTCGTTGTCTGTAAATCTCCCAAGATACTTGTTATATCAATACTACTTCATAAAGCATAATATTTTTGAAGCTGAATTCTAAGCTTTGATATCGTAAATGCAGTCATGTTAAGCCACTTGTAGTAATACTATCTTTTAGAAATCGTGAATGAGTTTCATTAGTGGTAACTGTGCCATGAAAATAACATGATGAAAAGCGTTGCTGTAAGGAGCTCAAGCAGTGGGTTTCATCTGGTGGCTGAACAGTAAATACTTTGGTAGTCAGATAGGTACTTGTCTGCATAACCACCACCACATCTCAGTGGATTTCTGTACTATATCTGCAAAGTAGAATTTCTTCACGCAGGATGAGGTGTTTGGGTTTGGGTTTTTTACACTTATTCCCATTTCTGGGAAGAAGAAATATGGAAGTGATGAAATACAACCAAGTAAAGATTATGCTTTTGTTGGGCAGTGTGAGCTTTCATTCTACTGCTGAATTTGATAAAAATTCTAGTGTAATACAAAAGGAAGGTTTAAATGGCAGCCCCAGCTCAAAATGCTGGATTCCTTTTCTGACTTGGCCCTCCCTGAAGTGCTTAAATTTTCTCCATTGTCTCAAAGCCTGCAAAATGGGGTGTGTGTTTAGTTAGCAGAAAACCCCACTTCTCTATCTCAGTAGTTTGAAATTGCTTTTACAAACGTGGATGGTATAGATGTATTTGAAGACTTTTTAGGCCTTTATGTAAGGTGATGAAATGGGGTAAGTAATGGTATATGCTAGTCCTTACTCCTATAGTAGTTTATCAAAGTCAAACCAAGGCTAGTACATAAAAATTACTAATTTTAAGAACTGAGTGATCATTGTACATAAATGCTGTGAAGCTGAAAACATGGTTTCATCTGAAGAGGAAAAAAGGATTGCAGTGGGTAAAAAGAGCAGGAGAACCTGAGACTTCACTTAATGTACTGATCACCTGATTATAGGCTTATTTGGGCTGTATATGCCCAATGTTTTGCAGTATGTCACTGTAATTATTTTTTCCTAGAGCTGCAATAATGATCTTCCTTACAGATATCACATGAGCTGCACCTGTACAGTGATTATAAATAAGATGCTCCTTCTCTCTACTGAAGAACATTTACATGTTGAACTTCCCAGACACAAAAAAGGCACTAAATTTGTACATCTGACATACCAGTATGGCTTAGGTGCCACTGGGTGTTTTGCATTTATGAAACAAGCTTTCTTAAATGCGTAACCTACATTTTAAATCTGGATTTAAAAGCCTACTTGAGCATTTAAAGAAATGTGCTGCTACATGATCATGCTACAGGTGCTTGATCCCAACGCCAGAAATTAACATATACTTGAAACCACTGTAAACTGACATCTTTATGGTATGTGCTTAGCACTCCCATGTGGACGTAAATGGTACTAAGTGTTAATTATTCTTCACTGCTGTTTTCTTGGAAAGATACCTACAGGTGGAGTAGTAGCAAAAGTTGTGTAGAACATTGCTGTGTACTGGATTTGCTTCCCTCCTAAAAAAAAAAAAGGGGGGGAAAAAGAAATCAAGACTGTATTTATATGTTAAGATACACTGCCTTCATTTAAGAGAGAAATAAAGCTCAGTAACAGAGAGAGAACTGGGAAGTATTTTAAGAGATGAGAGAGATTATTTCAAATCCACTTATCTGCATCTTGAGTCAGACTGTGTTCAAACTCTGCTTTCTCCCATCTGCAGTATCTGGCAAGACAGTTCATTTACTTTAAATTAACTTTCCCACAGGTTTTTTTTTTTTTAATTAAAACCCCCCTATCTCTTAGATTCTAAGGGTAATTCTGAAAACATGTCCAATCTGTCAGATGAACTGGAACCATTTTCCCTAACTGGTAGACTTAGCAGCTGTAAAGCTCTGTTGTCGTCTTGGTATTCTTACAATGGACATGTTTTGGAGAAACTTGGAAGTCTTCTGTGGGCACACAAAATTAGAGTGATACTGTAAAATCAAGCACTTCAGAATTTCTGTTCTGCACCAGGCATTGTGAAATCAATGTCTTAAATTCAGCTACTGAAAAAGGGTCTTAAAAATAAACACTTCTGTCGGACAACATTCAAATGAGTGTTGCTGCTTAAATGCACATCAGAAAAATATCAGTGTGCCATTGAAGTAACCTTGTTTATAAGTTAGCCTTCATATGCTACTTTATAATGCTTGCCAGTGTTTAAAAAACAAACACAAAAGACACACGACTGTACTGAGAATGAAGAAATGAAGACAAAGGCTTTAATTCAAGTTTTTACAAGAAAAAAGAAGGAAGATGAGAACACTGAAGTAGATGGTGATCATATATTGCTTTCTACATAGCATTGAGCTATACCTAACTACACCTTACTTGTAAGTAATGTAGAATTAAATTGCCTATGTGTAATAGTGCTGAAAAAAGACCTACAAGGAAACAGGCACTATTAAGCACTTCATTCTACAGTACAGATGTGTTTTGTGCTCTGGACTGTGCTGGTTCTCATCCATAACTTACAATATAAAAATAAAACCCAACTCAGGGAGAGATGTTTGGAGACTTTAAAATATTTAAGTATGATGAGCAAACTTTCCTAAGCTGTTCCTCCAAGCTGTCACTAATAGTTTCTAAAACAAGAAGGAAGTCCTGCAATGTTTAAAGCATACTGAAGCTTTTCCTAGTTGATTCACGTTTCCATGGATGTAACCATTTGATTAAATCTCACTGACCTGAAGTAGCACACAAGACTTTCAGGCTAGGTACAGGTAACTTAAATATTGTAGGAAAAAGTTCACGTTCTGAGCTCATCTATTTCAGTAGATAATTTTTCCTAACAAAACGCTTAAAATGCCTGATGAAGTAACAATACTGCACAGTCTCTAGTGTGTACCTAAAATACTGGTGTTGAGGAGAGCATCTCTCCTGGTGAAATTTACTGCTTAAACTCAGGAAAATTTGACTTGTTTTCAATAAAAATATTTTAATTTTGAAGGACTTGGAGTTTAGCAAATACTATGAGAAGTTTGTTTTCTGTGGCTGTTTGCTGTGGGCTAACCTTTAACTTCAAGATGCAACCCAAATAGGAGGAAAGGGCAAACCAGCTCTTGCTGGAAGTAGTAGTTCATGACTTTTAATATTCAAATTATATTGTCTGCATGCTACAGGCAGTCTTAACCATCCTATAGGTGAAAAAGTATGCTATATTACACCACTTTATTTAGTCTTCACTCTTTCTTTCAAATTATTGTGTATTGGTTGGCTCAGCCCTTCCCCTACATGAGGGGTGAGTGTTTTTGTCCTTTACTTGCTGTGTGGTTAGTCATAACTGGCTCTGGTAAATGTCAGTGGAAAAAAAAATACAGATCCATTGAATGCAGTGCCTAAAGTGGTTTTAAAGTTTCCACATGTGTGTTTCTTCTAGCAGAAATACTCTTCTTTCAAGCTATGCTTCTGTAATACTAATTTCAGCTCTTGGATTTGCCCTCTGTATAATAAGGTCTTTAGGAGGTTTAGCATTTATGGAACTGCAAAGACTTATTAGAGAAGAATCTCCTTTGTGCTATTTGAGATTAATTTTCACAAACTAACTGTGCTGAAAGCAAGGGTGACTTTTGCCTTTTTTTCTTTTTAATTGAAAGATGATGTGGTCAGAAACCAGCCTGAAGTAAAGGCGTCTTGAGCAGCTGGGGACCCAGGCACCACACGGTGTGTGCAGAGAGGTCTCTGTGGCATCTGCCATATTGGATGCATCACACGGAGGCTTCTTGGGGACGATAAACCAGGTTGTACTTACATAGCAGGCTGTGAGCCATCTCTGCTTGTCCTTTTGAGCTCCTTTCAGACTGAGAGCACAGCACCAAAGGTGGCAATGGCTAAAAGGTGTAGTGAAGATCATTTACAAACCAGAAGACAGTGAAAGGGGCTGAAAAGGCAGATCACTGTAAAACCAGTCATCAGCTGCATTCTCATTCCACAGAGTACATAATCTGCTGTTACTTTAAGCACGTGAGTTGCATTTAAAATTAGTGGGCCTATTTTCTTTTTAAATTATTAGTATTTTTTCTAATTGGAGATGGCAGGAGTGCTGAGAATATCAAGAAGTAATTTATCTCTCTGCTTACTTTTACATCTACCAGTGATGTAAGGTCCATTGTTTATGGACCTTAAACAATATTGCTAAACTCCACCCTCTCTTCCTTTTCGAGTATCTTGTTATCAGTGCTTCCTTACTTCTGTAAAAACTGGTTTTGCATTCCACTTTTTTCATGGTTTGTTGCCACTCGGAAAGCTGTTCACACTTTAGCCTCGGCTGCTTTGGACTCCTGTCTTACTTGATCTACATCTATTAACTGCCTTTTCTAAGTGGCTCAATTCAGAAGAGTAGGATTTACATTTGAAAAGGCTCCAAAATTAACACTAAAGCCAAAAGGTATTCTCATCAGACGAATCTTTGCACACTTTGAAACCTGAAATTATTTTCAAGTACAAAACCTAACATCCTAGGGCATACTTTCTATCTCAGGAATCAAGTCTTGCTCTTTAAATGTTGAGTGTATTCATTTGTCTTTATTTTCCTGATTCAGGAGAGCACGTGTGAGATGCAAAAAAGAAATTCTGGGTGTTTTGTGAAGTCAGGGTCAGACCAAGGAACCTGAGAGAGGAAATAATGGTTTAATGGCTGTGGTTCTTGTGCTTTCCGTGTGACTTTGAGGAGAGCTCTCAAGACTTCTGTGAAAACAGGGCAGGATGTCACTTTTAACTGCAACATGGTGTCATCCTTATTGGCTGACAGCTTTTCTGGTGTGATTTTTCCTAGGTTGAATCCATAGCGCTGTACATTAATTGGAGCTATGTATCCAACCTGGGAAAAAATAGGAAAGAAAAGCTGTTGGCTGCTGAGGAACCCTAGAGGGTAATACAGGAAATACAGGAATATTGTAATGTTTCTCTGATAAGGAGATAAAATATGGCCTTTCTTTATAGCTCTAGGCTCCAGTTTTGCAAACACTGCGCAGCATAATGCTACAATAACAAAAGATACTACTTAGTGACTACTTATCTTGTGCTGTAGTTTCTAATAATGTTTGCAAGCCAGACCTCATTTTTACATAAATTGTTCATAATTAGCAAGAGTTGGCTTTTATGTTGCAAAACTTTCAGGATGGCACTTTTCTAGCACATTGGCTATTTTGGTTTAGTGGATGACAACTCAGTGTTGTGGTTTGCTGTATACCACGACATAAGAGTTGTGATTTGTGAGACATTGTTGTTCATGTTTGCTGTGTTTAAGAAAAAAAAAAGTCATAAAAAAAAAATTAAAAATCCCACAAAAACTATTGCACTAGCTGTACTTAAAAAAAAAGAAGGCAATAATGTGAGCATCTTGTAGCTTTTCTCTCCAAAGGTGCTATCTGTCGTGATCACTTGCACTGTTGACCATGAATTTGGTAAAAACACGTTAAAGAAATTGTCGTATGTGGTTTACTCAGCACATAAAGTTGAAACTTAATGGTCAGCCTGTGTACTAAAAAATGCAATACTTTGTTGTGCATGGTCATGGAAGGAGTCTGTCTTTAAAAATCCAAAACCTGTGTCCATTTATGGTGCTAATGATCTCTTAAAATTATCAAGAGCTGGTATTCTCTTCTTACCCTTGACCACCAAGGAAAGCTGTTGTGACACCTTTTCAATAAAGCAAAAATTCTCTTAAGTTTTAAGCCTGTTCCAGATGCTTTTTATATAAATATGACCCTTTTCTATTCCTGTTTTTATATTAAAACACTGCAAAAATATTACAGTACGTATTTTTAATACAGGAAAATATTAGGAGTGTATACGGGTCTAGACCACATCAAAGATTAAATTTTCATATATGCTTAGAATAGCTAATCTTCTGAAACTTGGTCTAAAAATACAAGAAGTGTATTGGGTAGGATTAAGGCATAGGCTAATGGTTTAAAAAAACCCACAACCCTAGCTTCATCATCACTGTTGAAGCCTTGGAGACAGAGAGAGAGAGAGAGGATGTGAAAGGGACAAAGCTGCCTTAGGAGAACACTGATTATGCAGGCTAGATCCATCTTTTGCTGCAACTTCTGAAAAACAAACGTGTGAAGGAACATGACCATATAACCATATCTAAAGAACAGAAGTGAAACCTGACAACTATCAAGGCAATTTGTAGTAGGACATTACAAAAACACATGAAAAAGTCTTAAACTAGGATTGTTGAGGTTGTGGAGCATCAAAGTAATTTTCTAACTTTGCTTTAAAGCTTCACAGGCAGCCTTCTCTTAAAATGAAAAACTATTTTATGTCTTCAGTTGCAGAATATATTGCTGCTTCCTCTCCCTTTGGTTATGATTTTATGTTGCATACAGTGAGGGACAATGTACCTCCAAATCTTCACAATGCATCTTTGGGCAGCAATTCCTATGTTTTCTCTACAGGGTGAATACGAAGCTTTTAGTTCTTGTTAAAGGCCTGTTCCTTGCTTCTCAACTTGCAGTTGTAAAAGTGTCTGCCTGTAACGCGTTCAGAAATCCCTCTGTAGTCAACTCTGAAATAAGTACGATTGATTAATTGATCTGAATTGATACGAGCACGTGAACATGCCAGCTACAGGTACAGACTGGGGAGTGAGCGGGGTGCACGTACAAAGGTACAGTCTGGAGTAGTGCGACGTTTCCTCTGCTCTAAAGCAGTCGCGCCCTGGGGTTTTGGTCACTAAACTCTCATACGCTGGAATAAATTCAATCACTCACACCTAATGCTTCAAGAAATAAACAGGCTTTATAAGATCTATTTTATGGGAGCTCTGTGTCTGTGAAAAGAATATCCCGGGTCTTGAGTACTTCATTTAACGCAGAAACAAAGCTACCATGTAGGGTTAAAGCTGGGCTTTTTGTTGAGTGCAGAGGGACAGTCTGGTGACAGCAGTCTCTATTGCTGCTTCCCTCAGCTTGCTTCTGTAGTAGAGTGCTTGGAAGAGCCAAAGAGGGAACAAAATCATCCATAACACTTCTAGGCCATGCTGAAATATAACTTTCCTGTCTTTTCCTTACTAGATGCTTCACAGAAAACTGCTTGTCTTTTTTAATTTACCAAAAAGGTGCAATATTTACAGGGACACTAAGAGAGAAATAGCTGTATGTTGAAATGCCCTGCAAAAATGGGACCTTTGCAAGTATGTGACAGGCACTTGACTAAGAGCAGTTTCAGCAGTAGCACCTGCTGCGAGTTACAGAAACGTGTTTGTCACTGCACTGGTCTAAGGCAGAACTTGCAAATATTATCAGTATTCTTTTGACAAGGAGAGTTTTTTGTGTATAAAGTGCCTGTGGAAATAAATATCCAAAAGTTGCCTGCAAGCTTAAATAAAGCATTTAAAAACACAGCCCATACTTGAAGAGAATGGTTGCTAACTCAACTCTTGTATGGAGTAACTGGTCAACAGTCTTGGGAGTTGGTACGATTCAAAGGCTAAGATAAAGTTTGAGAAAGGATATTATATTGCTTTTGAGAGTTACTGTGTTAGGTGCTGATGTTTCTGCTTGGGTCTGAACTTGGTTATCTTTAAAGAAAAATGGGTTCACTTGGACTAGTTTTTTTAAAATGCTCATTTTAATGAGTCTTTAGTGGGTTTTTTGCTTCTTTGCTTATTACATGGAGGGTTTTTACCAAAGTAGAGTCACCAAATGTTTTAATTACATAGTTTAGGGCAAAACAGTTTGAGGAATGGATTTTCCTTAAGTGCAGAATTAAATGGAGGTGGTTTTTGTTACACTGATGCCAGGACTAAGGAGGAATAATTTCTAAGGAAAGCATTAGTGTGCTAAAACTTGAATATGTAGTTACTCGGGGTATGCAGAATATTAGTAAAGTACTTGGTTATATTGTTGTTCTTATGTTTTAAGAAGAGACTATTTGGTTCCAAATTTAATTGGAAAAACTGACTTCAATGTTGCAACAATTTGTTATTTTTAAGTGTAAACACCCATTTAATGATACTTCAGAGCGAAGTTTACACTTGATCAGTAAATTCACTTAACTATGAAAGTAGTTTCACTTTTATAAAAGCTAATGTGAAATTTAATCTCTGGGCAACCTAGAATTAGCCATATGCCACTGAAACCAATCTTTCAACTGCATATGGAGGCAAGGAGAGAATTTCTTTATCTAATGCTACTTGTCGACTAGACTGAAAGGTTGTGAGGCTAGATTACTCTCCTATAAGGCAAATAGGCAAAATTGGCAATGTTATTTCAGCTGTGCTGAATAGTTTAGCTTCTTATTTTCAGACTGCAGAACTTAAACTTTCTTTGAGACTCGGATTTAAAACGTCTTTGGATCAGATAAATTTTCACCTTTTTTCTGTATTTTTCTAATAGATGCATTTTATTGCTCTGCATTGTCATTAACCTCTGAATTTCTGCCAAACAGGGACAAAAAAGCTGCCTTCTGTGGTGCCAGTTTAAATCTGTGATCTTGGTATTTCTACTTTGTTTCATTCATGGCAAGTAAAATAGCCATTTGCTGTTTATATAAATTAAAGAGAGATTGCATCCAGTTGCCTTAATTGCTTTGCACAAAACTGACCTTTACCATTTGAAGCTTTATGTATTTCTAAAATTCCTGTAACTTCTGTATAATTGCAATAAAACCTTTTTAATATAGTCCAGCCACTATTTTAAGAGCCACTTGTCACTATCTTTACTGAATGTTCATCTATTAAAAGAAACAACCCAACACACCACCACACTTTTTAATGAGTAAGCACCACTTGTTCTTTGCATTTTTATTTTGGGGGTGTCAGTTTAATGGTGGTGTATTTGTGTTTTGCCCACAGTGTTTTTTTACTGAGTATCAAGAGCACTTGTTAAAATCACTGATGCTGCAGCAAAGGGTTTGGAAGATCCGGCAGTGGCATTTTTCAACATCCGAGTACCTTTGTAGGGATTACGTTTTAGGTTGATCAGCTGGAGGAAGTGCAGTAAAGTGCATTTCACAGGGTTGCGGAAGTTACCTTGAAAACCAGTTGGGATTTTTTGGACTGTTTTGTGTGTGGGTTGTTTGGTTTGGAGTTTTTTGTGGTTTTTTTTTTGTTGTTAGTTTGGGGTTTGGTTTTGTTTTTAATGGGGAAGGGTAAGAACTAAAACCTTCTGAAGTTAAGGTTCAGCTCTCAAGCCTCTCTGTGCTGCCCTGCATTTGCCATGCAGTTACTTAACCTAAAACTGGGACATTGTTCAAGTTAGTCCTTGGCTATGAAAACAGAAAATGTTGGTGTATTGCCTGAAGTGCCAGCTTTTGTATTTGGGAAGGGGAAGAAGGATCATCTCTATTTCATTTCTTTCTACACCCCAATGAAAATAGATTTTTGCATAAAGGGCATGTGAAAGTAAGTTCTGTGAGGAGCATTTATTTTTTTTATTATTACTTTTTACTAGATGGACCTATGTGCATATAGGTGGACCTATCCACCTGCATGTGGACCTATGAAATCTTTTAAACTTCGACTTAGGCCCAAGCACAGATACTCCCCCTAACTACCACCCCATCCCCCCAAAAACAAGCTCAAACAAAAACACACCAAAAAAGCAACACAAGCCCTTGCAAGAACTAAATTTGCATTTCACCGTGTTTACCAAAGCACCCCCTTACACTCCACAGATCAGCATCTGGATTT
>NW_010186899.1:0-8760 GCF_000695765.1 Mesitornis unicolor | reverse complement strand
GGGGGCAGGGTGGGAAGAAAAAAAGGCGTAATGCTTGATTTTGAAAATTCATTATTTTGAAAATACCAAGGGGAAAAAAAACAACAGAGCAAAATTAACCTGAGAGCAGTGTAGAACCCTCTTGCTTTTCTCCTGCAGGTACATGCTGTATCATCTCACTTTGCACATGCGTAGCTGGGATCAATTTTGAGCTATCTCGCTATCCTCGCTACGTGTATGGGCTGCCAGAGGACATCAGTCATGGCTATGGCTGGTCCATGTTCTGTGCCTGGGGGGGCCTGGGCCTCACCCTGCTGGCTGGGTTCCTCTGCACGTTGGCCCCCTCACTCAACACTTCTCGGGCATCTGTACAAAAACCCAGACAAGAAAATGGGGCCGTGTGACCTCAGAGGGAGTGAGGAGAGACTCTGGAAAGCGCAGCCTGGGCAGAGCTGTGGGTTAACACCAGGAAGAGGTGGCATGTCAGCGTGTGGAGCAGTGCCATCGCTGTGGAAGTACCAGCCCGTGGGATGCTGCTACAGCCTCCAGTCGCAGACACAGACATTGCAAGTAACTCCAGGTTTGAATTATTGCCGATTTGCTCATTGATGGTTTAAGGGGGACAGTTCTTTTGATTTTTTTATTCTTCTGTTTACAAGGGATTAATTCCAAGGCTGTGTCTCTTTTTGTGCTGTTTTTTGAACTGTACCTCCATGGTCCTGTTTCTGTCCAGTTGTAAGGGATGTTTACGCACCAACTCTATTGCTGCAGGTCTGTGTAATTCAGACCCAAATTAGGGCAAGGAGCTACGTGAAGTTGGCTTGAACACTTTTGCAACAGGCGTGTCTAGTGTTGGCTCAGGCCATCATTTCCCAAAAGAACCTTGATCTAAGCCGAGGTTTAGGCCAAAGAATTAGCCCATTCTTAGTATTAATTAATTTAAGTAAGAAATCTGTGCTATTCCATGCTGCGGTATCAGCTATTTACTCACTACTAAAGCTGTTTCCAAAAGGAGCCAGCTGTAACCGAGCAGCAAGACTCTAAAAAAACAAAAAGAACTCTCACTGGCTTTAGGAAAGGAGGGGAAAGTTTTCCTCAGCTTCTTACACACGTAAGGTTACTCATTTGCCTAACGTACCCTTGTTTTAATGGGGAGATGTATGCAACATGCAGCTTATACCTAGAGGCCAGGGTTTATTTCTGAAAGTATGTCACAGTTTGAGCTGCCGGAATCAACCTTCACCCCCCAGCTTACCTGTGGGTGCAACTCCTGTTCTGTGAAAGGAGATGAGTAATTCTCCCCGAGCTCAAATAGCAGTACTGCTAAAATAGCAGAAGATGTACAGCCCCCTGTAGTATTAACGTCCAAAGGAACCGCAATGTATTTTCCTCAGGAACGCGTGGCTTCTGCTCACTTCACCGCCCACCCCTTTCTAATGTCAAATGCCCCCTGAGCACAGCATGTCAAGAACATGTGTGCTCCGCTGGAACACGCTCCCTTGTCAAAATGAGCGGGAAGGACCTCGGAACCAGTGCAAGTACTAGGGCTAACTCAGGAACATCAGCCATAGTACTTTGGGGTAAATTTTTCTTTCATTCATCTGTTCTTTCTTCCCTCACATCCCTGCCCCTCTCCCAAGCGTCCAAAACCTGCACAGGTAAAGATGAGATGGCCAGCATTTGGAGATGTTTACATTGTATTTAAAATACAATACAGTGGCATGTAAGATACTTAATGCTAAAGTCAGTGTATTTATGAAAAGTGTAATTTTTAAATGGAAGTTGTAATTCTCAACTGGCATTAAAAGTACTGAAAGACTTGCTCAGTGGATGGAACCTTGAATTCTGACTAATGACCAGACTGATTCACCAGACTGCTCACACACATATCAGTAGTGTTGTTAAAACTTCCAGAGTTAAGTTTAAATGACAAAATTAAAACATCATTCATGTGTTAATCATGCTCAATTCTCCCTTGCAAAATAAGTGTTAGTTCAATAAGTTTCAAAGACTGTAGAAAGCTGTACAGTCTTTTCACTGGCTGCACAGGTAAAAACGGGATGCTGTCTGCACTGCAATCTCAGCTTAACTGCAGTGTGACCTGCTGGTCCTCACCCAGAAGCAGCAGAGCAAGAGTTAATCCAGTTGTAGCACGAGGAGGCTCCAAAGGCAGCATGATGGGCGCCAGCAGACAGGAGGTTCCGCCCCAACACATCATGGATTTGTTTTTAGAGGGAAAAAAACACTTTTATTTTTTCCAGACAGAAAGCAAGTGGTACAGTCCGGTCTAGTCCTGTCCTCTGCCAATGCCACAACCTTGACTGGGCAGAGATCAGGCATAGTACTGCAGATTGGCTTTTTTCTTTGCTTGAACCTCCAGGATTCCTTCCATGTAGTCCTCGTGGGTGAGCTCTGTAGCTCCACGGCGGAGGGCAATCATCCCCTGCCCAACAAGACAGTATTTAGAGAGGGCATGTGAGCACCACATGAGTTCAAAGTCATTACTCCATGCTGGGCTTTCACATTTCCCTCCTATCAGTGCCAGCTGCTGTAGAGGAACACTTACCGCTTCAACACACACAGCCTTGCATTGGGCTCCATTGAAATCATCTGTGCAGCGAGCCAGTTCCTCATAGTTCACATCAGGGCTGACATGAGAAGGAGAGGGAAAAAAATAAGTCAGAATATGTTATCTGAGAACATGTACCAAATACAGGCACAGAGGTACAGAGCTTACTTAAAACCCAACAGTGAACTCTCAACAAAAGAGAGTGCCTACTGGTCCACAGCCCTGAGGTACCATCATGAGTGTCAAACAGCCTCAGAAAGCCATGCCTCTTCCATACCTGACATTCATTTTACGTGAATGGATCTGCATAATTCTGGCTCTGGCCTCCTCATTAGGCATCGGAAACTCAATCTTGCGATCTAATCGTCCAGAGCGGAGCAAAGCTGGGTCCAAGATATCAACCCGGTTGGTTGCAGCAATCACCTAAGTAGAATTACGGTCATCAGTCTAAGACACTTGGAGGACAGACCTCTCCTCCCCACGGATCCACCAAGCTTCTTCCCTGGACACTGTTTTCCATCCCCTTCTAGAGATCCCTGGACCTCAGTAGCACTCTCTGCTAGATCCCAACCTTGACTTGCGTGTTGGGCTGGAAACCATCAAGTTGATTAAGCAGCTCCAGCATGGTCCTCTGCACCTCTCGATCACCAGCCTTCTCACTGTCAAACCTGAGGAGGGAACAAGGATAAAACTACCAGTGTGAACCTGGCCACCCTGCCACATAAAAAGACAGAATGACTGCAGTGCACAATCCTTGGCCAAGGTCTTCCAAATTCCTCCCTGAAACTACAGGAAGTCCTACCCTGATGAGGACTGTAACTAGAATAACTGACAGCAGCAGCTGAGTCTTATTATGCCCTTAGAGCTGAATGTGGCCAATGTTGTCCAGGCCCAAGTAGTACATGACGGTGGACACCTCCATATGCCTGATGCAGTTATCAGAAAACAGTTTTGTACAGCAGGAGACCATCAGATGGATCCCAAGTCTCATGTACTTCACTCGTGAGCCCAAGGATTGTGGCAAATGCTGTCTGTGATTGGCTTTACACTGATTCTGAATAGCCCATGCTTTAAGCTAGGCTTCCCTCACATACATAGGCAAAAAGGGCTTGCTAAGCAGCTCCCAAGAGCTTTACAATATCATCTACACCTCACCTTTTAGTGCCAATGGCATCCAGTTCATCAATAAAGATGATGGAAGGAGCTTTTTCCTTGGCCAGAGCGAAAGCATCGCGCACCAGCTTAGCTCCATCACCAATGAACATCTGCACAAGTTGTGGACCCGCAAGCTTCAGGAACGTAGCCTGGGAAGTGAAAGAGAATCCTATGCCTCATTTCTCAATAGGGTCAGTTCTCTGCAGTTGAGTACTGCAAGAAGCCCGTAATTAAAACGGCCAAACACGCAAACAGAAAAGAGAACCCCAGCCTTTGTAACACCAGTTTATGTGTATGACAGCCCTTCCCTTGGAGATGTTCTTATTCTTTTTCAGGTACTATTCTACAGCAACACACGTTTTTAAAGTTTCCTTTTACCTTGGTCTGGGCAGCACATGCTCGAGCTAAAAGGGTCTTCCCTGTTCCTGGAGGCCCATACATAAGGACTCCTTTAGGGGGCTGTATACCCAAGTTTTCAAATTTCTCCTTATGATTCATTGGCAGAACAATGGCCTCCACAAGCTACAGCAAAAGAAAAATAGTAATATGTAAAACCATTCTGCTCCACAGATCCAGGGTGCCTGCTTTGAGCTGAAGTTCAAAGACTTGTCCTCAATCACACCAGAAAGTAAATAAAAGGTATCACCTCTTGGATTTGTTTATCCAGCCCCCCGATGTCACTGTACTGTTCTGTGGGTCTCTCATCCACCTCCATGGCTTTCACCCGTGAGTCATATTCAGTAGGTAGAGTCTCCAGGATCAAGTAAGAGTCTTTGTTCACCCCCTGTAAACACAAGTCCTTTGCTTTTAACAGGCCCTTCAGATAGCAATTAATAAATGTGCAATCAAAGACGATTCTCTGGACCTCAAGGATGCGGGAATAAGCAGCTTTGACAATGGCACTCTTCACATCACCACAGTGACAACAGTGGACAAGGCCACAGCTAGCACATTTTGAAAAGAAGGTGCCTGACTGACTTATGATACAAAAGATACCGAACTCATAATATGTTTTTATTAAAATTTCAGTGCAGAAATGATCTTGGGAGAAATCTGAACAGATTTGACTCCTTTCTAAATGGCAAGACATAGGCAATTTTCAGGCCAACATCACTCACCACTAGGTCTCCAGGCTTCAACTTCTCAGCATCAACCAACCCAATAACAGGCAGGAAATATGTCTGAAGGAAAAAAAAAATCAAAGTAAGTAAATCCAGCCATATTACAAAAAGGTCCTTTTCAGCACTCTTCACACCTAGCTGGACACATGGGCCCTACCTGGCGCGTAGAGGTCTTGATCACAGCACACTTGCCCTTTCTCTGGGAATCCAGGTCAATGTTTGCTCCATCCTCCTCCTGGTCATTTGGGTCAACATCCAGCAGCTGGAAAGCAGAGTGAGATTTTATGACAATGTCACCAGGCTAGCAAGCCCAGAATTAGCGCTCCTAAATTACATGGCAGTAGGAGAAATAGAACTTCACATCATCCATCAGCAGTAGAAGCCTGCAAGCATTAAAGCTCTCCTATAAAAATTAATTTCTTCCTTTTCTCATGAAGCAGCACACAACAGCACACAGAAAGACACTATAACATTCAGAAGAAAGTAGTAGCTAATGGCACCTATTTCTCCTCCTGTTACAGCAGCTCACATTAAGCCTGAAGTTCATTAAGTTTTAAAACACTAGTACAAACCAACCCCTTTTTATTTTTAAATAAAAAACTATCAGCATTTTTGGCCTATCAGCAAAATTACTGAATTACAGAAAGAATGTGATGTAGCAACAGAACCACCACTTTTCATTTGCTGTGTCACAAGTTTCAGAAAGCACAGACCAAATTTCACGTGCCCAAGTCTACACTAAGCAAGGCTGTATCACCCTCTGATGGCTATGTCACCTACAGAAGTACAGTGGCCAACACCTAAGGAATGACCCAGACAAGAAGTGGGCAAGTGACGCGCACTTCCAGGTCACAAACAAAATCAACAGAAAAAAAATTAAAGTCCTGGCTCCAGAAGCATCAGTAGTTTGAGAACGCTCCCTGTCTCAAATTACTGGTGAGCTTCCCTGCCCTTCTTCCCAATATATACTGCACACATTTCTCACACTGCTGCAGAAAAGCACACCACTCTCACCTCAATAACGTTAGAAACAAGGTATGGCAGGGTTTTGTTCACTTTGATCTTCTCACTGTTCTCTTTAATCTTGTCTTTCATGGCCTGAAGCTCATGGGTCACTCTCAGTACTTCACTCTTCATGATCTGGAATCAGGATGCAGAAGAAAGAGATAGGAACATTATCAGAAGAATAAGGCAAGATCAAATCGACACATTATTCTAACAGTAAAACAGTTATAAAAGCCCAAGTCTGAGGGAACAGTGGGTATAAAGGCAAACATAATATAGAAAGAGGAAAAGCCAGCAAATTAGCCAAAATTGTTTAGTCCAGTCCATTGTGGTCTCCAGCTAATTAACATCCCTAAGTAATTTCTTCCCAGTGTCACTGGGTACCCTTAGCCTGATCAATGCACCAGCTTACAGGGTTGCAACATGACCTCAATAAGAATACGATCCAGGTAAGTCAACTGTGTGTTTTTTTCTTTTTAATACACACAGATAACAAGATACACACACACACACGCCCATATCTATATGCACCTGTATACATACACCTATTTTGAAGTTCTGTTTTGCTGGGTTTAAAGAACTGTGTGATGGAACACTGACGCGATGACATGCAATAGCATGCAAAAAACAGCCAGAAAAAACCCTAAACTGAAAGTATCACAGTACAGAATCGAAGTAAACTGAAAGCGTGAACAGGGAATGGCAGAACTGAGGGCAGTGGGACTAGCAGCACCTTTGCAGAGATGTACCACCACTGCTTCCAGTGGAACAAAGAGAAACAGAGCTGCCATTTTTAGAAAGCCGTTATGTTCAACAAGACCACACATACCAAGACCTACATAGGAGAAACAAACACATCGACTGGTTCTGTGCAGGAAAAGTACTTTTTGTTTTTCCTCAAAAGCAAAACATTCAGTACTGGAGTAATACCCAGTACTTGTTCCCCACAAAGACAACCAGGTCCTTTGGAAAACAGTGGAGCACGGGCTCACAGGACAGCTCAGGTTGAGAAGGGACCTCAGGAGGTCTCCAGTTCAGCCTCCTACTCAAAGCAGGGTCAGCTGTGGGCCCTCAGGAGATGGCTCAGGGCTTTACCCAGCTGCATCTTGGAAACTTCCAAGGATGGAGACAATTTCTCTGGAACAACTGTCTGACTGCCCTCACAGTGAAGTCATCCTAATGCCGCTGTGGAACCTCTCACTTTTTCGATTTATGACCAGTAAATTATGGCTTGAATTAACCTTGGCCTAGGCTTTAATAAGATAGAAAACCTTTCTATAGGAAAAAAAGAAACAAACAAAACATATATTAGTAGCATGACAGAAAGCTCAAATTCCTACCTCTCTCTATATATTTTGACTTTTTTGAGGCTGTTACTACTAACTGTAAGGGAAATTGTATCAGAAAAGGAAGTTCTGCAATCACCATCCATCAGTAAGTACATTTATAGCCAAGACTAAGGCACCCAATACAGGATTGCTCACAGCTGTCTGGCTGACATCCACATCTGTTTTCCTCCCTTTCCTGCTTGGTCACACAGTTGGAAAAGACAACCTGTGATCCCCACTGAAGCAACTGTAGCATCAGTTTCAGAAGAACTGGTTACACCAGGATTGGCTCACATGATTCTGTTTAATGGGAAATCCACTCGTCTCTAAAAAACCTATCTTTTTAAAACTCTTGATGTCTAAGCATAACACTGTGCTGTAACACATAATTATGCACAGGACAGAATTATTACAGGAACCAATACAGAATCTGTTACATAAAAATGCAAACAGCTAGACATTTTATTTAACAGTCTGGAAAACATTCAAGAAAACCTGTATGGGGGGGGTGCCAACAAACATTTCTGACGTGTAAATTATAATATTATTCTTGTAAAGTAGAGTAGACTGCTTTTACTCCTTACTCTATTCTGCAATTTAAAATTAAGACCCATATTTATCTTTGCTGTCCTTAACAAATAAGTCAGAATTACTTGGAGAGCCTAAAGCAATAGCATGAAGCTGCCCTATAGAATTTATGAAATTATTTATCTCAATATTAGGGTCCCCCATACAGCAAAGGCATCAATAAACTGGACTGAGTTCAGCATTAGGCCACCAAGATGGGCAAGGGGCTGGAGAAAAGGCCCTGTGAGAAGTAGCTGTGGGAGCTGGGCTTGTTCAGCGGGAGAAGAGAACTACGAGGGAAGGCATCAAGACAGAACCAGACACTTCACAGCAGTGCAAGGGGGATGGATGAGACAAGAGACAAAGACTGAAACAAGACATGTTCAGACTGGAGAAAAAGCACATCTTTATCCTCATGAGGACAGTCAAGCAGTGGCAGAGAACTCCCAGAAAATTGGTGTAATCTCTGTTTTTAGATGCTTTCAGGACCCAACCAGATATACCACCCTGAGCAGCCCGGATTACAGCTGACCCTGCTTTGAGCAGGAGGCTGGACTGGAGATCTCAAGTCCCTTCCAACCTGAAATACCTGATGATCCTACGTGTCCTGGGCCACGGAACTGACTTCCCCCTCCCTGTGCCTGCAGGAGCTGAGAGGACTAATGTACCTTGAGCTAAAGCATCCAAGGCTCTGCAGAACAGCCATTCCTTCAGCTTCCTCGGGTCCCTGCACTTGCCGTATTTCTTCCCTACCCTCGAGGCTTAACTATTCCTCAGCGGACCGCTCTGGATCTCGTTAACTGCATCTTATTTTTCACTGCGATCGTCTCTGCCCCCACGACTGTGCTAAGTCCTCCTTTCCCGCGATTCCCCGCCGCAGGCAGACGGCCCGGCCCGGCCCCTGGTCGCTACCTTGATCTCGCTGTCGAGGAGGCGCGTACGCTGCACGATCTCCTCCGTGGACATCTTCAGCACCTCCTCACCAACGCCATCCTGCGGGCACACAACGGCACCGTCACCCTCGGCCCGACCCGCG
>NW_010186898.1:34152-42168 GCF_000695765.1 Mesitornis unicolor | reverse complement strand
CCAACCGGACTCTGCCCCATTGACCACGACTTGCTGGCTTCTTTCCTTCAGTCAGTTTGTAGTCCACCTCACTACCCGTTCGTCCAGTCCACACTTCCTCAGTTTAGCTGTGAGGATGCTGTGTGTGAGGATGTGAGGATGTGATACCTCGAATCAAATAATAGAAACCCCGCAAACTGCTGCACAAATGTATTGAACTATCAGAATAATTAATGGAAAGTTGCAATTTTCTCAAATTTGGGCACTTCTATTTAATTCCAAGTTCTGGAACGCATTCGATTTGTGGTCACAGCTTTGTTTTATTTTCTCCACCTAGTTTATTTTTATCAGTGATCACATTTAGGTGAATTTTCCCAGAATGGTGAAGTTATCTTCCTGACTGAAAGACCAGTGTTTTGCTTCTTTCCTTTTTATAAAGCATGGGAGGATAAAGATGGCCAGCATTTAAAAGTGAAAATCACGCATTTCTGCTTACCTGTTTCTGAGGATTGATGAAATGCAATGGTTGAAATATAAAGAGAAAAAACATGGAAAATTTGAGCTTAAGTGTCCAAAATTTGGCAAAATATGTAAATGTAAGCATGTTTCTAAAAATCAGAAATATTAGTTAATCTCAATAGCGCAATCAGCTCTACATAAATTAAAATGTAAAATTTAGATTTTTAAAAAGAACTTACACCTCTAACTCTTCCAAATTAGCAGATTTTATTTTATAGAAAATACTGGCCATGTTCAGTTGTGGGACTAGGGAAAGTATCTTTTTTGTCTCCAAATCCCTTTTCCTGTATTTCTTCAAGTAACATTTGAGCTAATTGGTGAATTTCAAAGGTTCCTACAGATGTAGACTTCTTAAGGATACCAAACTTTTTTCAAGTATTGTGAGAATTTGTAGCAGAACAGATAAAAATGACCCGCATCGGTGCTACTTGCAGACATATGACACGGCAGAAACTCTTGGCTTCCCATGTGTCCTACATGCATATCAGAATGAAGTATATCCGCCAGATTATAAAAATAAATCAAAACAGTTAATTCTCAGTTTTAACGATTCCTATGCAATCACATTTGTTAATCCAGTTTTTATCTTTACTGGTCAAATGTTCTATATACTAATCCATCTTTATCCTAACTAACCCAATCTTATCCAGTTTACTTACACTAGCATTTCTGCATTTGTGACTGGTACAAAACTTGTGTATTGCTGTTTATATTTTCTCCGTCATGATGTATCTGTTGACTACAAATGCCATTTTCTTAGAACGCAGGCATAAATCCATGACTAAGAGGAAAATGGAATTTCTTATGCTCAGTGGCATGTCCAATAGTACTGGAAACATGAAACTGGTTTGCATTACCTCTGTCCTCCAGTAGCTTAGCTTTCTGCTAGCTTGAAGTAAGCAGAACATCCTGGGGAAGATCTCTCTTTTGAGTGATAGGAGGAATAAGCGTTCCTACTGATTTATTAGAGATGAAAGATTGCTCAAACAGTGTAAAACACCACAAGGCAAGAGTCTTTTAAGTCTGCTGCTTTCTCCTTTTCTTTCTAATTCATTGGTTGGAAAATTCCCAGGATTCCTGAAATGCATGAGGTCAGTTTGGTATTTTCTTCTAATTTGTGTTTTACAGATTACCTGCCCAATCCATGTCACAGGTACATCTGTGAATGACAGTAGAAATCTGTGTAACCCTGTGTTGTGGGAGGTCAATCAGGACTTAAAAAAATATAAAGTGTATTATGTTGATTTACAATGTTGTGCAAGTAATCTTATCTTTTCTTCCCAACAGTTTTTTATACAGCTTAACACAAAACTTTCAAAAGTAGACCTAACCCAATATGCTCTGGAAAAATTTAAGAATCAGTGTAGAGCTTTTCATATAGCGGTCAGAGAAGTAATATTTATACAGTCTTCCTGTGTACTTACGTCCATGCCTTTTCTTCCCCATTTCCCAATACATATATACACATTCTCAAGAAACAGTATGTTTTACAGAATAGAGATGAAGTTTTATTATGTAATTTTTTATATATTTGATGTAAAATGGTTTGCACATGCAATGAAGATACTGTGTTTTCAGCCCATACAGCCTCTCAGCATGACCTGGTTGGCTCTTTGGAATAAAGCTTTAATTACTGTTTTCTTTTTATAATCATAGAATCATAGAATCCCAGGGTGGAAGGGACCACAGGGATCATCCAGTCCAACCTCTCGAGGTAACAGTACAGTTTAAATGAGATGACTCAGCACCCTGTCAAGTGACTCTTAAAACTGACCAATGTAGGGGAATTTATCACTTCCCCTGGGAGATTGTTCCAATGTCTCGTTGATCTTATGGTGAAAAACAAAAATTCTGGAGTTCTATCAGAATCTCTCCAGAAGCAACTTGTGTCCATTACCCCTCGTCTTTTCCACGTGACTCCTTGTGAAAAGAGTTTAAATACATAGTGAAATTAAAGCGCCATCAATCAATTGATATATTTGAATAATTAGTTAGGAATTAATTTATTTGACGAGGATTTTATGTATTATATGCATCTGATCAGCTTTATAAGAGAAGAATTTAACATTTAATTTAAAGATTTCTAGTTCTTCCCTTTCTCTCTTCCATCTACCTTGATCCTCGACTGTTTCTTTTGTGCTGACTTGTTCTAACTTGTCTTTTAAATTAACAGAAGTTCCAAGCTGGGCTATTGGGATGTTTGGTCAAGTGATTGCACTCTGACTCCTCCCTTTATACCTTGATATGATGTTTCTGCAAAGTAGAATGCATATCTATCATACAGTGAATTGCATACAACATTTTAAAATTTGTTCAAATTCCGTAGCTTTTCTTATCTTAAAAATCCTTAAGTTGGCTTTTTTTTACTGTGCAAAACAGAAATCAACGCAATGGTAAAGTCTTTTTTGGTGATATTTACTTTGGAAATGAAGACATAAACCCTGCTGTTAAAGTTGGATGTTTTAACACATTAATTCACATGGGATTTCATTTGGATTCCATGTGGCCAAAATAGTTTTGTTTTAATAACTGCAAGTCGATTATAGGTTTGTTTTGTCTATCAAATAGCTGACTAATTTCAGTGATGTTTTGTAGTTCAAATAAGCTCTAGTGACTTGCTTCAGAAATTTCGAACACTTCTTTTAAGGCTAAAATTGTAGCAAACCCCCTGAAATAGGCTTTGATGTAAGTGATTTTTCAAGCAGTGACAGGTCAAAGTGACAAAAAGGGACTTTCTTCTGAGAAGTTAACGAGTCTTTTCCCATTGTGCTCTCATTTACACTCTGCCTGAAATTCTAGGAATCTTACCTGTCCAGTAAAAGCTACTGCTTTTACTGTAAGAAAGCCCCCATGGCTATAATCAGCATGGGATTTATAAATCCCTTTCATAATGAGGTCTGTGTGAAGTAGCAAAAATTTCTATTATGAACTTAATGAACTTTTCCCCCGAACCCACAGAGAAAAGACAGCAAACACAAGGAAAGAGCCAAAACTTCTGACCCCATTCAATTTCTTAAAATTGATATTCCACACAATTTTTATGAGGTTATTTGTATTTCTACTCATTAAATAAATCTTAGTGAAAGTAGAAGGCTGTGATAACTGTTGATGCAGACTTTCCACTATGATCTTCATTTCCCTAATTTGTACCTGCAGGTAGGTCTATATACAAAGAGGAATAGAGGTACTATTTCGCAGCTCCTGGGTACATTGAATTTTGAGTTTTACAAAGGGTAAGGACTGTTTTCCTTCCCTGTGAGTTTTCCTTTAGTTGTGTGAAACAAGAGCACCTTCAGCATCATCAGAGGGCTTGCAGGTGGATCGAGGTTAGATTTTTCCATTCATACTAAATGTCTTTCATGATGTGCCTGATACAGTCATTTGTGTGGAAATTCTGGGTCAATGCAGAAACCACTGGTAAAGTTGCTGTCAACACTTTTGTCTGTATATTTTGTGGTGTGTTTGGATACTAGATTTTGATGCAAAAGGATATTGTTCTTTAGAAATCCTTGCTGCTCTGGCCCTCTTTTGACCTTCAAAGAAAGTAAAAAGGATGCTTCTTTCATACTGGTACTCTCCTCTGCCACAGAACACAAATATTATTTCCTTGAATGTTTCCTTCTAAGTAGCTGAGAGGTTGCTACTTTCTGGTAGCTTTCTTTATTGAAAATACTTACAGGAAGGAACATACCTTCTTTCCATTTGATTTTCAGTCCTGAAGTGAAGATTTTAGCCTCTATCTCCTTCACTGCATTTTCAGGCAAGTAGAATGATTCATTCTTTGTCTAAAACCCCTTAGCCTTGGCTTTTTTCAAGTGAAGTTAGCTTGTGTTTTGGCACTGAGGGTCTTAGAATAGATTAAACCCTTCATGGTGTATGTACATCTTTTATAATATGCACTGGAATTTGTATTTTTGTGTTGTATGCATTATTCTCCAACTGATTTGATAATGTACTGCAATATATGGTAGTTTTTAAAGGGAAGAGAAAAACAAAAATTTTATTACACTGAGAAAATGTGTAATCTTTATATATTCTTTATAATAGCTGCCAAAACATAATTGGAACAGAATTACACTTTGCAATTAAGTTTGGAGTAATTTTCAAGCACAAAGTACTTGTCTTATTCTGCTTTGAAATTATCACTAAAACTGTCACACACACGGTTAGTACAGGAAGCTTATGAGAGATATATTTACAGTTTGTGTTTTAATATAGGAGCCTTTCATAAAAACTCTACTATGTGTATAAGGAGAAACTTGTGCAGAATAGAGTTCTTAACATTTTTCCAAAATGCTACATATATTTTTTATAACTATGGAAAATGTTCTATTTTAGAAATTCCTGAGGGACAAGTATTGCAGTGGTCTTAATTTAGTTTTATAACACCTGCCCTTTGATCAGTTATGAAGTAGAACAGATGTTGTCCCCTACCTTATCAGTGTGAAACACAATTCTAAGACATCGTATATCTTTTCACATTCTTGTAGGCACCATGATTTTCAAATTTATACTCATAGAGCTTGCACGTATCATTTTGACATGCTGATTTACTGAAACTTTTCAGATAGTACCAAAACATCTTTCGTGAGCACATAGTTCTGATTTTGTACAGAACAATGAGTCATTTTAGCCTACTGCAGTTGTAAACAAGAAGAAATTGTTCTAAGAGCACACATGCCTTCTGCTACTGTTCATTTAATATTTATGTAGGACAGGGTGGAGCAGCCACAGAATTTTCACTGTCGAATCTTTTCAATTGCTGCACTTCTATCTTATTTTACATGTTTTTAATCCAAAATTTACACATCTAAGGTAAAGTTTTACAAAAACATTATTGAAATATTTTTTCTTCCAAATATTTTGTTCATCTTGTGTCTTTCTTTTATTTAAAGAAATCAGGACTGACCTTAGGAAGGGAAACATATCTGAGTCTCCATGAGCTGATTTAAGTAATAATTAATTTATTTCTATGCTGGCAATATTTTCATAATTTGTTGTTTTTATTTGGTAATGAGGAAAAAAAAAGACAAATTAAAGGCCAGGTTCAGTAAAGTCTGACACTGTAATGCTTAGTTTTTTAGGTACTTCACTCCTAGATTAGACTTCATTACCCTAACAGTGTGTTTGAAGTGAAAAATTTGTAAAGGTCAACTGCTAAGAAGGAATCAAGGAGAGGGACAATCTCATATCCCATTCCTCAGACTATATCCTCCAGTCTACAGGGACACAGCCACTTACACAGGATCTGCAGCACTAAGTTACCTGCTGAAGGTAGTTGCTGATGTCATTTTTCCTCAGAGCACAAGTTAGGCTTCTTCGTTTTGTGAATAGAGAGTGATAGCTGGAGCATATTCTGAATTTAATTCTCAGCTTTTCTGGAAGGTATTCATACCCACATCCAACAGAATTTCCTGATCAGTAGACTAGAGATTTCTGCTTGGGCTCTTGCTACCTTTCCTGATGAAGGTGTGCAAAAAATGAGCTGAGGTAGGTCAGGGCGACTCAGCTGAGAGATGAGGGATCGCTGCATTCCTGATTCAAAGCATGCTTTCTGTTGTAGCTTGAAAGGGAACACAGAAACAGACAAGACAGTATCACCAATGTACTTACTGCAATTTATTCCTATTTGGATACCCAGCATTGGTCAAACAACACATTGCTCCTTCGAAGGAACACAGATGTGACCATTTTTCTATGAAAGTCCAGAATGAAATTATGAGGCAGAGTTCCTCCAGAAATACAGGGCAGTAGTAATCTTTGCTTATGCTTGACTGGATTCAGTGCATTAAGCTGTGAGATTTTCTGAGGTGCAGACAGAAGACACAGAGCCATAATAGGCAAAAGGCATATGGAATGTGAAGGCATATTTTTCTTACTGTCCTCTGAAGAATCTCACAAAAATATAGCATAATTCCAGTTGACATTGTCTTTTTCAGAAAACCTAATTCTGAGAATTATTAGAGAAGTGTTGTCCAAGAAAAAGTCCTGCTGCAAAGTCAGTGCTTGCCGTCAGGAGCCAGAGCTGTTGTGGTGATTTAGTCCCTGCTCAGATGCAGTGTGGTAGAGGGGATCGTCTCCTTTAGGTGATTTATGGATGTTTTTTGCTAGAGCCTTCTCCTGGAGATTTCACAGGTACAGTTCTACTCCTGTTCCCTGGCCTCAGGGAAGACTGGATTTTCACTGCTGTTATTAAGAATAAAATTTGGACTTGTGATTGTAGCTATAATTACTTAGTGAGTGAGGTCAAGAGTTGTAGTGAGACTAAAAGTACAATGTTAGCCAAGACTTCGATTTGTGATAAACCTGAGGTTATTTTCATGCTTTAGGTGAATCAAGTTTAGAACTTAGTAATTCCCAGCTTGAAGTCAAGAGCAGGATACCCATTGCCTTCATATGTGCAGAATTAAGCCTTGAGGGAAGTAATAGACGGCCAAGGAATTCTAGCATTATATATAAAGAATTGAGGACAATGCCTGGAAAATGGTAAATAATTTAATATAGACGAATTTCTTACTGTAAGCCTAGTTTTCACTGCAGCTGATTTAGTCAGGGCCTATTACACTAATCTGTATTCTACTATCTGCCCACCCAAAAGTGCAGACAATTGATCAGTCATTTCAGGAGCAGCTGTATACTTCATTTCCATGAGCTGTTCCTTAATCTTGGGATGTTTTCTTTCCTTCTCATTCATTTAAGAACAGAAGACAGTTTATGTAACTGCCTGATTTTCCACAGCTTCCTATCTGATTCTGGAATAAATGTTAGATTATTCAATTTACAGCTGGAAACACCCAACTTCATATTTAAGTGACCCTGTTAAGATGTGTGAGGAAGCTGTTTTCCTTCAATTTCTTAAAAATGCTTTTATTTTAACATTTCCCACTGTAATAATGAAATGCACAAACTTAGATCTTTTCAAATATTTTGTTTTTCAATGTCTATGTGTTGTGAACAATTCAGAGAAAACATTTGTGAAAACAAATACATATGTATTTGGTATTTGATAGTGTGGAGGTTTTTATGGGGAAGTACAGACTAAATCTCATCATTTGGAAAAGTCACAAATTTAGGAAATAGTACTCATTTTAATAAGGAAGAAAACTGTTGATAAGCCAGATCTTACTAAGTGTGAAGATCTAAGTAGTTCTATTGGATTTTTTAGTTATTGTTATGATTATTTCCACACTATGAGCAGCAATACTGGACAAGTACCACTCTGCTCGAAGATGACATTTTTATAGCATCATGTGAGTTGGAAAAGACTTCCAGAGGTCATCTAGTCCAGTCTCCTGCCCAGAGCCTCTCTAGGGTTCTCAGCTTTACCTCTCTTAATGCTTGTGGTATGAGAAGTGGTAGAGGTTCTTGTGTGTAAAGCGTTACTTGTGAGCCACAGTTAGGAAACCACTGGCTTGGTAGTAAGAAGAACACGTCTGTTCTGTAGTTAGCCTTTGCTTCTCTAATTTCCATGGTCCTTTGAAGCTTTAGTGAGCATACCTGTGATCTTGACCAAAGTCA
>NW_010186898.1:19942-34121 GCF_000695765.1 Mesitornis unicolor | reverse complement strand
TGCTGAACTGCATGTGAAATTCAGAAAGCTGACTCTCAGCCCTTTGCTCAAACCCTACTCTCTCAGACTGCTTTGAAATTCTTATCTGAGAAAATCCTTATGGAATGGTATCTGAGATTTATGCTGAGGCATCAAACAGGAAGAACGGTGTGCATCATGGAAAGAATTGCTGCGTGAGAGTGCCGCACCATATGCAGCAACATGTTCAGCTCTGTACTTATCCATAGCATTCAGGAAACACGAGGAGATATTTTCTATTGTTATCCTACCACTGTTAGTGATGTGGAAAAGACGAAGTAAAAGGAAAAATAGATGGTGCCATTTGGATACTGGTTTTTTGATTTTGTTCCCAACACAGGCCCCACAGTATTAATAAATGTTAATCTGAGCTAAGTTTTATATTGGCCAAGGGTCAAAATGGAGGATTAACACTGCTTGCTCAACAGGTCTTAGTTAGAATTAGTTTTATCATGTAGTAATTGGATAAAACATAATTTTCTGATAGACTGAGGAAAGTTCACTTTTAGCAGTTTCATTATATAAAAAAAATAATTTCCTAACTGCTGTACTTAATAATTTGTTAGCTAGTGGTTAGTTCAGCAATTTTATTACTGTTTACAATGTTTGGTCACAAATCATCTCCTAGAGAAAGGACATTCAGATTTTTTTTTGCTGTTTACTCTGCAGAATGTGAGAGATGAGGTGTGGGTATGGATTAAGGGAGGAGTAGCTTTCTGCAAAGACTTTTGGTGGGGTTGTGTGATGTGCAGCTTACAGGGTTCTGTTCCAGCTCCTCTGTGGCACTGAAAGAGCTGACATCCAACGTGGGTTATTTACTCCTTGGGAATAATGCACACCATCACACTGCATGGTACTGTATTTCAAGTGCCACCCTTACTGTTTTGTGAGAGGATACTTGATAGCAAGGACAAAGCCAAGATTCTAATGTACAAATAACTATTTTTATATAGTCTTTATGCAGCACGAAATTTTACAGTGTTTATAAACAGGGATGACAGTTCAAGCTCCACGCAAGCAAAGGCTGGATTAAACATGTTTCTTACCTGACTGTTGGGTACACAGTAGCAGGATTCAGGATAAAAGAAGATTGCATTGCAACTTTTGATTACTGCCTCCTTTAGACGTGAATGGCATCCCAGTAATGGTTGAAAAGCAGTATGCTGCTATTCCAGTTATGAGGAGAAACTGTTGGTGCAGTTAATACCATTAAAAGATGGTTGAAATACAGTAGGAACTTTTGTTTCCCTCACTCGAAGAGCAGCAGGTAAGAGGGAGACACAATGAGTCAGAGTTGCCCAAAACTATGACCTTTTCAACCGTCCTGAGCCACAAAGAACTGTTCCCATCTTGTTTTGTGGCAGATGCTTAAGCCTTCACAGTACAGTTACCATCTGTTTAAATGTAGTTGTGCTTGAATTGGAGGCTTTACTTCTTTTGGCTCTCTGGTTCCTTCCATAAAGAGATTTTGCTTTCTCTATCCTTATTTCAAAGGATGTGTGCTGAGCATATTCCCATGCCCAGTTTCAGTTAAGTTTCCCTGTTCACAATGGTATGAAAGAGAAGATCTGGCAAGGAGTTGAGTTTGAATAGTGTCAAAAAAGTGTGTGGAATTAATTTTTGTTTGTTTCTGTTATAGAGATAATGCAGACTGTCTTTGATGGAGTAGGAAGAGGAAGTCAGTCTTCTTGTATAAATCAACATGTACTGAGTTCAGTGGAACACATAGGGTGTTCAGCTGGAGACTGTTAAAAGCCATCCCAAAACAGACTTCCTTTGCCATATGAACCAGTGGAGACTGAGAAAAATGCCCTTTCCTTTATGAATATATGCATCCTACTGAGCTTTACCAGGAAAGGTCTGTTTTTCTATTAGAAGTTTTCCCAAAATATATTTTTAGCGTATTTTCCCATTAGAATAACATGTTCTTGCCTTTTTTTTTTTTTTTTAATCCCTAGTTGAGGAAGTGGGCAAAACATTCACTATCAGGACCCTTTGTAAAATAGATCCAGACACCTGATACTAAATATGTGTTTTTAAACTATTTTGTTTCCTTTGAGAAGATTCTCATGTGAGATATTGCACTGAAGAAAATTGTGAAGGCTCTACTTGACACAGAGAGCGTGGTGAGCCCTACACGTTTCTACACTTCATATTTTTGGAGTCTTTCATCTTTAGCCAAAGTCTGAAAGTTACGAGTCTCTTAAAAATCCTGGGAGGAGAGGTGGGCACAATTCCAACATCCCTTCTAATCATACCTCAATGTAATCTCTGGTAACATCAAAGTGGCTGGAGGATGATGACGGAAAAAAGAAAAAAGAGTCAGCTAAAGTTCAGTCTCTGAATAGGCTGTGTTTGCCTTTGGATTTGTATGTGAGGAGTAAAGGCTGTGGTGTCTAACTACTCACTTTGAAAAGTTGTCTCTTCTGAGATTAAGTCTATATAGGTCTGGATAATGAACTTTTCCATAAATATTTGCCATAAATATTTGTGAGAGGGAGTAGTTCATGTAGGAATTTGAGCCAGTGATTTTTATCTTTTAAATATCAGACCATCTGAGTTTCATTTCTAGAAGCAGTGCCTGACTCGCTGTGTGGCAGTTTTAGACAGATGTGCAGTTGATAAATCACTTGAATTGCATCTGTAGTTATAAAACTTCCTTGCTTTTGCACGGAGCTAAGTATAGGCTGTATGCATTTAACTGATTTGCAGAACTAGGAAGAAACTGATGTTAGTTGTCACTTGCACTGGCATTTTGAAAACCAGTGACAAAGCATTGGCTGTGTCCAGCAAGGGCAGGCAGAAGAGTACCTTATTCCTTGCCCAAAGCAGTAAGCAGTACTAGAAGTCCCTCTCAAGACACAGCCAATGGATGCCAAGACAGTAAGAATCTACACTTCTCCCCACACCTCTTCTATTCACTTTAGCTCCTGGTGAATTATTTATACAATTGCTACTTGTTTTTGCAGAAATCTTGTTAACAAAGTTATCATTTCTAAATCTTCAACTCCTGCAAAATATTTTCTGCTGATCATTTCTTGGGATTTTGCTGCTTTCTTGTAAGGATCATACCAATTATAACACCTTCAATGGTTGCCTTGTAGATCGTAGCCCAGTAAGGAGCTTTCTAGCTCAGACTTTTCTCTTGTCAACTACCTCTTTCTTACTATGTCAGATGCTCTTCCTCCACTGAGGTATCCTGACCGACATCACAGTTAGTGATCCTGGACATCTGGTTACTTAAGTAAATGTTATTTATCACAGGAAAGGGCACAGGTTCAAAAGAAAGACATGTGAGATATCTTGCTGTTGTGTTTTCTTCCCACTGTGATACTTGCCAAATTCTGATCCTCCTGATGATAGTTAAACTTAGGAAAACTTTTTGCCCTTTTCTGTGTACAAATCTCAGACAGTGGAAAATACCAGGAACATTTGAGTAAGAATTAGTTTGGAAGTGCTAAGAATGACAGAATAGGCTCTGCATAAGTCTATTACTCTAGCAATTTACAGAAAAACAGAGTTTTACACTACAATAATTTAATTTAAGTTTATTGAAAAAATTGTGCCTGAACACCTTCACCAAATTTTGCTTCTTTCTTGGATGTAGTATCTGTGACTGAGAAAAAGCTAACAATTTCCTGTTTATTGTCTGCAGGTTCACTTGCCTGTAACCAAGTACCAGCTCTGTGGGAATAACCTGGTCTTAACCAGAGACATGAGTTGAACTCAGTAAGTTTTCGTTCTTCTCTGATTGCTTCTTATAGCAATGCTTTTCTTCTAGTTATTGACCTTGAAACATGGATTTCCTAAAAGTGCAGTAATGATCTGTTTGTTTGATCTGTGTGTAACATAGCTGTAATGGATTAATACTAAATAGAATTTAACTTTAGGCCAAGTGAAGGGTCTTGGAACTTTGAGCAAATTAAGTAGACTCGTACCTTATCTAATACATTCATGATTTTATGGACCTCATTGTAGCTCAATGTATGACACCCTTTGCACAACTGCATACAAATGTGAGATCACTCTGAGTGCAATGTGAACTTTTCATAGGGTATGAGTAGAGTTCTGTGAGGAAACAGGTAGTGAAAAGTGACCATACATTTTCAGAGCATGGATCTTTACTCATGCAGAAAATGAAAAGGCCAAAAGGCAGCAAATGACCCATGACACACAACAACTTTTACATTGAGAGAAACGTAAAAGATTAATGTTTAAAACCAGATCAATAAGGAGTATTGTAAAAATCTGAAATGAGAAAAATAGAATAAAACCATTGAGCTCTCTCCCAATTGTAATTTGCAATAGCAGAACAAACTCACATTCAGTTAAATTAAAAATTAGCTGATTAGAACATGAAAAAGTAAGTGCATAGGTAGCATCTGAAGCTTATTGCCAGGGTTTGTCATAGACACTGAGAGATAAATAGGATGGCTACAAAATTAACAAGAATATGGAGTTTAACAGAAAACAAAGGAAAATAGAAGGAAAAAAGTACTAATGATTATAAAGGTATTTAATGCTGACATCTAGAAAGAAGTTCCTTTTTGGCCATACTAAATATGGCTCTGGTTTTTTACCCCTTTTCCTTTTCTTTACTGGGGTCTTTATATCCTTCAATGTTTTCATTCTCTAAATATTAACAGTAAAAATGTGAAAATAGGATGAAATCAGCATTCATAGGTCACATAAACAAATGTTCTGCTATTATTTATATAACATGACATGACATGACATGACATGACATCACATCACATCACATCACATCACAATTTATGTGCACTGTACATATTGGATTTTAGTGCCTTTTCTTGCTACTGTTTTAAGAAAATTATAAAAATAATTGAGCCACACAAAATAAAGTAACATACAGAGTAAGAACATTTGTTTCCAAGTAAAGAATTTGCAGAATTCTGTTTCTATGTTACTTAAGAATGTTCAGGCAGAAGTTCAGGGAAGGCATAAAGTCTTTAAACAGTAGGAACTCTATCACAGCATGTGATATATATTGAACACAGCAATTATTAAAATGGCATTATGTTCCTCGGTATCCTTTGCTTCCCTTTTGGATTTGTGGTATGCCCTTTATATTACAGTAATTTGTATTCTGAATCTAATGGTCATCAAATCATTCCATGTATGACTGAGAAAGCATAATCATTTCCAAGGTCCTCACTCTTCAATGATTCTTACTCTGTTATTCTTTTTTTGTAAGGTGAGTGCAGAAATATATGATTTCCTATGAAAGTTCTTCATATGGAGCAAGAATAAAGTAAAGAAATCATTCTGAGTGAAGCACTGAAGAGAAAATTAATCTTTATGTTCAGTTTGTATGGCTATGAAAGCCTTCATACATAATATGAAACTCAGAGTAATGGCAATTTACACTTCAGCAAAAGGAACGGATAACATTTTGAAATTCTAAGTTAGCCAGATATCCAGAGAATTAAAGGACTGGTTTAATTAAAAAAAATATACTGTGATCCTCTCAAAACTGATTGTCCTTGGGTCTTATTCCATAAGAAACTGAATGAACATCAACCTTCTGAGTTGGAAGACAGATATGATCTTTTCTTCTTAGTAAAAGTTTATAGGAAGTTATATAATTCTTAAGGAAATAAACAGTACTTCATCCACAATTTCTTACTATCTGCTGACAACATAGAGCAATAAAATCTTTGGAATTAAATGACTAAAGATATTCATATGAGATTATGAGGATTCAACGTCTATCCTCTTCACTGCAGCCTTGCAAAAGTAATTGTCAGTGTTCTCAGGCTTGTAACAAGGAAAGTTGAAAATCCAGGCTAGACTCACCTAGACTCCTTGTCACCTTGGCTGTGAATCCTATCTGGAGTCATTTAGAGGAGATACCACGTAGATAATGTTGTAAAAGAGGCATAATGTCAACCCCACTACTCATTCTCAATTTAAATGATGAATGAGAAAAAATTGAGACTCATATTACGTTTTGTAATTCTCTTTATATAATATTTGATTTCTTTTAGCAATTTAATGTTATTATTATTTTAGTATCAACTCATATGAACTGTAGTTTGAGGTAAACCTTGAAATTAAGGAAACTCAGCAAGGGGACTGAAACTAAGAATGTGTGTAGTAAAGTATTTATGAATATGCAGTAGATTTTCATAGCCCTCAGTTCAGAGAGGAAGAAATAAAAGATTTCTGAGGAAAAGATCAATAAATCTGTTCACTCTGATTAGTGGTAAAAATTTGAGATCCTTCTGAATGTTTGACACTGTTTTTGAAGGTGAACTCACTTGCATTCCCCAAAATTGCCTTTTGTAAATGGAAATGGTTATTCAGTAATCCTGTAGTTTTCACAGCTTGTGTATGCTTTTGAGGTTCGCTTGGTCTCAAAAGTCTTGAGTTTGGTGCAGTGTATGCCATTGCTTGCTATTCCATTTCAGCAAAGGAAGCTGAGATTAAGATTGGCAATACTGGTTATAAGTATAAAAACACTCTTTGACATCAGATTTTAAGAAGTAGTAAAGTTGCAAGCTTGCAATCCAAGAACTTGCTGATCTGGACCTTCTAGGACATAGCACAATCTTATTCATCCTCATGGGTAAACACGTTATGCTTGATAAGACAGCATGCTTGAAGATACAGTTTTATGAGGGAAGAATTTTTTTCATGTTAGACAGTTGAAGCAAAATAAACCCTGAGCCAATCTGCGCAACCAACATAGCTGCACATTATTCTCAAAATCTGTACAAAGAAAAGTGGTTCTGTGGCTTGGACAACAATGTATTTTAATGCTGTGAGCGTGCTCTGCATGTGAAAGTGAGTCTATGGCTTTTTATGCATGGCTGCTGGGCATCCGTCCAGCCATTGAATTAATGATGTGGCCTTCCCTCTGCTTCAGGTGAGGAGCTTTAATGCCTTCCTTGGTACAGGATGTGTGCAGTTCCAACCAAAAAATTCCAGTTGTCTGACGCTTGATTTTTTGCCTTTGAATAGCAACTGAAACACATCTCCTATTAAACAACCTTCTGTTCATTCCTCTTACCGCAGCGATGTGTTATTGAATAAACTAAACCAATGACATCACTTGATGAGTTAAAGGTACTCAGGACCAAACCACTCAGGAAATACTCAGACTATTGCAGAATCAGGCCCCTAATTGCAAACTTATGTGTAGTGTTCTGGTTCTTTTCTGCTACTGATATCCCATTTCTGTGGCAAATACATTTTTTTTTCCCCAGTAAGCTGCCTCTGTGACTCTAAATATGCTCCAAGGATGAATAAGGCTCTTGCAGAACGTGGGCCAAGGTTCCATAGTTGAATTTGAAGCACAACTTGTATTATGAGGATGTGGCAGAAACCATATCTGTCTTGTAAAATATTATTGTTGTCTCTGTCAGTTAAGATCAATACATTAAACCCTCATTTTTATGCTAGCCTGCATAGTAATGGGCCTGGCAGTCTAGAGATCTGCAAGCAGCCTCTTGGGAATTATTATACAGAAAACAAATTTTTTACAGTAAACCAAAATTTTCTTGATTATAATTCTGGATAAAATAATTGCCAAATTGTTGGTGCTTTTCCAGGATAGTTTCTAAGAAGCAAATAAGACTGACAAAAATTGTACCACTAGAATATCTATCCCAGAAGTTAGAAAAGCTATGTAGCTAAATAATACAAATTTTAAAATAGTAGACTAATGACTTATAATTTTGATGTAGGAAGACAGAGGGTTGGCCAGCTATTACTATATTATTTTCAACTTCACAAACACATCTTCTCTAGGAGCAGCAGCAACAGGACTGTAACTTTTCCTTTGGCTTACTTCAGAACTCTACTGGCCCTACCTCATACAGACTATAACTTCTGGCATATCTCTGATAGTTTGTGCACCAGGGAGAGGAATGAGCAAAGGCTCTGTTCATTCTCCATACAATCCTAGTCCCGTTTACTGGCCACACTTTGCTCTGTCTAAAAAGGGGGCAGTATGACTGGAGGAAAAGAAGAGAACTGTGGCTCGGTGTAAGGTCTGCAGAAGTGAAGAAGAAAGATGCTTGTCATAGAATGCCATATTGGCTTCCACAGACCTGGCATTTACGTAACTTTTAAGGTTTAATTAAGCAGCTGAAATCTCTAGGTATTACTGTTGAAGACTGTACACATGGATAGTCCATGCATCTATGTGATTTACTCTCTCTTAAACACCACCAAATTCTTTATTATAGCCTTTTTAAAAGAGCTGTCCATTTTTACTCATGTATGTATGCATGTAAGTTTTGTATGTTTTGGGGTTTGTTTGTTTGTTTGTTTGTTTCAAGGCCTTGCCTAGTGTGGGCTTGATTCCTGTTGAGATTGCATTGGATTCTGTTAATGTGAACAATAGAAACTAAAGATTCTGCCACTTAAAAGTAGTAGTTGAAAACTATGTATGTTCCTCTCCTTTTCACTGTTCTATCTCTTCTCTAAACACATCTTTGGAAGTAGAACTAATGATATAAATATATATCCCTGATACTCATTTTCTCCTTACAGTCAGGAGCCAGGAAGTACTTCAGCTAGACTTCAACTAAGATGGTGCGAATATTAATACTGCAGTTCCGATTACATGCTACTGAAATACTGGTGGCTCTACGTATATATTGAAGTAGAGATGGCTCTGCTACACATCTGCTAACATACTCCTTAGCTGAGGAACAGCATGGCTTCAGAAGTGCTTTCAGCTGGATTGCACCCCGTATGTTCTCCGATATGATTCTTGAAGGATGCACGCAGAGACTTTTTCAAAGAGTGCAAATTACAAAATACTGCCTGAAAGTTTTGTCCTGAATCCTTTCCTTGACACTGATTCTTCAGTCTCCTGTTAGAAGCTGTCAGGAGGTCCAAAGTTTTATGTTTTGTGTTCTGTGATGACATGTTCTGTTGATAAAGAATTTTCTATACACAAAGAGCAGAACACAGCTCTTCCTCAGATTCAGGCTATCCCACACTGCCTGTTTTGGGCAATGGAACACTTGCAGTTGACAGTGTTGTATATTTTCATCATGTAATTTCTTTTTAAAGTTATTTTAGAGATACCTTAAGCCTAATCATGTTCCTAAATCCAAGGAATTACTGTGCAAATGGGAAAATAATTTGCAGAAGCAAAAACATGTTTTATGAAGCAATCATCCTATTTTCATTCCAAAGTTCAAAGGACTGAAACTGTCAAGGAATAAAAATATGGAGAATATGTGATACGTAAAAATTGCTTTTGAGCAGAATGGTTTTTTTAGGAGGGTTCATCTGTTTTTTAAATGATTGAGCAAGGGACAGCTGTAGACACTTAAGGGAAACACACAAAACATCTCTGAAACTAATTAAAACCATCATGTTTTGACAGCCTTTTCTTTAGAAAAGTAGAAAATGTTTCAGAGGAAACTTCAAATTCATGAAGCAGATCCATCCTTTTTTGCTTTGTAGCCGAGTCTTGTTAATTCCTACTACTGAAAGTAAACAGAGTAACTCATAACAGCTTTGTCATCTTCTGTTAGTTTTCCCGGAAAAAGGTTCTGTCTGGTTTCTGTCTCTTTATTCTCTGAATTGTTTATCTGTCAGAGTGAAGTGACTTCATTTAGCTATATGACATTTCAGATCAAATATTTTTTCCTGGTCACCTGGTGAGTATTAGGTCAATTATTTTCCACTGTGCAGTGTTTACTTGATATACACCTGTCCGTTATCCTAGAAAAAGCTTCAATTTAAATTTGGAAACTCTGTATCTAAATTGTTGCCCTGACCACTCACTCTCATTAAAATTGCTTGTCACTGTGGGCACAGGATGCCCTGTTTTCTTCCACGATAGTTGCATTTCACTGATCAACAATCATTAAGTATTACTTTGTATTTCTCACCCAAGCTTTAGAATTTTTCAAAACAAGCGACTTAAAAAACATAACAGGGATATGGGACAAGATCACACATATACATATGTGAAGCTAAGCCTCCAGAGTTACCTTTCTGCCCTAACAAATATTCCACCTATCTTCTATATGGGACTGTTGCAGTTACCCAGCTGCTTACAAGTTACAGGCCAAAATGATATATTTTTTATTGCCAGAGAAGCCTTGCATTTCAGTAAGATGCCAATCTGTCTGTGATAGAAGCTTCATGTTTATTCATCTCAATTTTAAGCCCATAGGTTATTCTAAATAAACTTTCAGTTAAAAGCAGTAAGCACATATTTTAGTCTGATAGGCCATGATTAGATAATTATAACTATATTACTATATAATATGACTGTAGTTTAATACCATTAGATCTTGTTGCAGTTCCATGACTCTACTTTCTCCTATGAGCACATAAAAAGTCTTATTTTAAAGTTTAGGTTTTCTAGTATTTCTCTGTTTTAAAAGGCTAGAGGAAAACTGAACCAGATTTCTTTTTAACCTATTTGTGTCTTTTTACACGTAAACAGGCACGTTAAAGATAATTTCTTAAGTTCTGCGGTCACATGTTAGTTCAAAACAAAACAGGACAAAAGGGTATAATTATGGAATTTAGGCCATCTGTAAGTCCTTCTAGCCTTTTTGGCTTGGTTTTAAATCGTGATAGGGTTCTGCACTTCTGCAGTGCCTTTCAGCTCAGAAACCTTAACAAAACTAGATGAATACACACAGAAAGCTCTTGAATTAGCAGTTGCTACTGAGAGATTTGATAGCAGAGTGTGAATTTTGTTACACTAGGACTAGGATTAGCTCTAGTGCCAGATACAGCATCCCTTTACAGACTGAATGCACAGAGATCCTAACACATGAAGTATAATCAAAAATAATGAAAGCCATTAGGTGAAAGGACTGAATTTACTGAGAATTCTTTGATGTGACTGCCCAGGTTTTATATCTTTCATCCAGGATTGTATCCGATGTCCAAGTATGCT
This sequence comes from Mesitornis unicolor, assembly GCF_000695765.1. Taxonomy (NCBI): domain Eukaryota; kingdom Metazoa; phylum Chordata; class Aves; order Mesitornithiformes; family Mesitornithidae; genus Mesitornis; species Mesitornis unicolor. Next base: position 23,200 of record NW_010186898.1, on the reverse strand, counting down.
TTCTTGGAACAGTGTGTCTTATAACTGAGGTAAAACTCTTAATGTCCAAAATACATATCAACAATATACAGTTTTGGAAAAAGCAAAGCCAGACTAAGAAGAGATATTTGAAAAAGGAACAAACTGCAACACAGGAATAAAGAGATTGAGCAGAACCAATGAGAAAGTTCAGCATCTTCCTGAAGTGATCATGCTGCAGCAGCCAGGTAAACTTCATGTGTGCATATGCATGGCCCAGGTTCACCTAAGTGCAGAGCTGAGCTGAAATTTTCCATTATGAAACTTGCCTGGTTTCCCCACTTGTGAAAATGGGCAGATCCCAACTATGTACAACTCTGTCTAGGAGGCTCCTAACACACTTTAGAGTGTAAATAATATTTCTATCTGAAAATGATTCAAGTCCAGACAGCTGTGTGTAGAGCTTCCCAGCCTATTCCTGGGAGAGGAATAAAAGTGAGAGGAGCTTCTTGTAAATTATTATTGCATACTGTTAATAAATTCCAGCCACAGCAATAAGAAATGGTATATATTTTAGCAATTATGGACTGGGGCATATGAACAAGAAAACTGTGTCCAGAGTAAAGCAGTAAACAGCTTTAATACGGCTCTGAATCTCACTCAGAGATAGTTGATGTATGGCCACAGAGGTTGTTTTTAAGACAGAGGGTGCTGGACAGGAGCTAGGAACTGTCCTCAGCTGTTTTCAAGAAATTCCATGGCTGTTTGATTTCCATGTAAACAACTGTTAAAGATGAATTTTGAAACCGTAGCTTCTATGATACTCTCAAGACTGTCAAAATTCAGAGCCTTTGATGTCTACAGCACAGTTCTACTGGGACTAGCAATGGCAGAAACTGGATTGAAAATGTGGTATAGGATTAGACAAGGTAATAGGCCTTAGCTTTACAGCAGCATGCACTTTCCGGCAACCCCTGCAGAAGATAGTATCTGTTTATCTTCTGCTGTTACCCTCGTCTGACAGAGCAGAAACATCTTGTTTAGCACTGCAGGGCAATCCTAAATGGTGTGAGGCTTCATTTTGAGAGCTGGGAATGAGCCCATACATTGTGATTGTCAGAGAAAAATTGTGCCAATACATCTACAACAATAAACACTTTAGAAGAAACTATACTAATCCATTTACTTTATCTTCTAAATCTCATAGGGGTGTCCCAGACAAGTGTCCCATTCCCCACATTGCCTGGCCAGCACCCATATAAAGTGGTTTGGAAATAGCACTTTTGAATGTGTTTTAGTATCCCTTGTTTTCTGTGCAGAGACTGTCAGCCAGTCTACAAGTAATGACAGCTGAGGACACTACATTTTTTATATTTTTTGCTTGTCTCTACGAACAAAAGTAATTGCACATTGATTTGTTTCTATTTTGCTATGTCAAATTTGCAGCAAGCCATGTAATTGTAACGGAGTGGAGATGTCACCTTCAGTTTTCAGCTACAAGCAATTGCTGTCTGAGGTAAACAAGGCTTTCTGTCCCTTCTGTTTTGTCCTAGTGGTCCTTGGCTGGAAGGTTTCAATACAGGACCCTTGTTTTCTGTTAAGAAAACATTTCCACGAATAGATGAGAATCATGCCCTCAAGGTCACTATTTTGGCAAAGAACATCGTAAAGGAAATATGTGAGAAATTGGGCTTATTCTAGAACAAATGACAGGAAATGTATAACTTTATTATATTTCATAAATAGTGACATTTAAAAAAACATATTTTAAAACTCTACTTTAGGAATATCCTGGACTGGAAGAGAAATTAACCATGGGTTTGGAAGAAACAAAAAGCTGAGATGTGAATCACTAAAGTAGCAAGACACAAAAGGAGGCAAGACTAAGAACAGCCCTGGCAGCACTCCGTGTGCAGCTTTCGTGGGGCATAAGGCCTTCTGAGCACACCTTTTGGAAGGCAGCTAAAGTCCCCTCCACTCTCCTGCGTATGTCCTTTTGCTCAGAGATACTACAGAGCAGTCAAGAATTTCCTTCAAGACGGACGCTGAGCCAATTTGTCCATTTTGTCTGGTGCTGAAAATGTTGCTATATCTATCTAGTCTGTACTGCCGCGGTTTGGTATTGCATTTTTGACTTCTGAACTAGATTTTTCAGTCTACAGTCTGATCACTTTAGCAGAGTTTATTTTGTGAAACTGGCATTTTTATGCCTCTTTTGGGCAGCAGAATTTTTCACTTCCTAGAGTCTGAAACTGCTCTCAAAACTTCCTTCAAGCACCTCTGGCAGTGAAAGCATAAGGATTAATTTGTGAATTTTTGACTAATACCAAATATTCAACTTTATAGGAAATGTTTAAAATATGTGAAAATATCTCTCTTTGTGTCTTTGTCAGTTTGCCACATGGTCACCTAAGGACAGGGACTGGCCATTTGTGAATTTCTGGAAAAAGTCTAACATATGGGAGTTGTTGCTGCAAACAAACGATCTAGCACTGTATAGCATTTATAGCGCTGATTTATGTTTTAAGTACTATGTTAGTCTCATTCACATTGTTCAGTCGTTGTATAAGTACTCTAGATGATTTATCATTGTGTTGTTGTTAGCCTGTTATATGCGTATTTTTTTACTTACATGTATGCATGTATATGTGTGCACAAATATGTATTTTTATCTTTATGTCTGTATAACTAATACAAATATATTTACCATACAAATATATTTACCATCCCACTTTATAGTAAATTTCAAAGTGCATTAGAAACTACAGATCCTCTCCTTTTCAGCTGAAATCTCTGCCTCACTAAAATATTTAACAATGAAAATGTTTAGCAATCTTTATAGTAGAGTTAGGCAGAGCAGTTTTCAGAGCACCCCAAGACTCTGTGATTATACTTACAACACTCTCACATAACACATCTCTTTTATACAGCATGTGACTGCATATGAACTTCACATCTTACTGCAATGCGGATTGTTAGGCAATACTACAGCTGCGGAGCAGATATATCTGTGAAGTTCTCCGGGATTCTTCTTTCCTTTGTGACAACAGTGTTTATGATCTGTGCATAACCACAGCCAATTCTCACAACTCTTCTTTCTGATAAGCCATGCACTACCGTCTCTAGACCTCTTGCCCACAATAGAAAGGCATTGAGCTTTAGTTCTGCTTGCAAATTTATTGCAGGCTTATTATTGGCCAGACTTGTGTCCCTAGGTGATTCTGATCTCCCCAGGTAAGTCTCTTTGTAAAAGTCAATCTCCACCATGATACTTGAGCTGTGTAGTAAAAAACACCCACT
>NW_010186898.1:1321-19911 GCF_000695765.1 Mesitornis unicolor | reverse complement strand
TTCCCTACTGCCTCCTTGAGAATTCATCCTGGTTGTGAATCCATCTGAGAAGATGTGGTAGTGGAAATGCCAACAGAATCTGGACAGCAGTATTTAGAGAGCTGTTATGAAATTTAGCTTCTGTTCACACAGTTCTCAGAATGCAAAATTTTCAGTAGCTGAAACTGCAGTCTGAAGGGTGTGAATGTTTACCAGATTCTTTGTTTCCAGCCAAAGAATCCATAGAAAGCATATTCCATCATATGTTTACATAGTATATCACATCCGCATACAAATGCATCAGTTGAACTCCACTGGATATGCTCAGCTTTAAAGGCTTGAACTGAAGCGTATTGAAGTCAGTGGAAATTTTCACATGCACTGCAACAAGCATTCTATCAATCAAGGTTCTAGCTCCAGCTTTACCAGTTAAGTTAAAGAAGTAACTCTATAAGCTCCTAGCAAATTGTGATCTGTGCCTGTCTCAGCCTTGTGACATGATTATCCACTATCATACTGCAGTAAAACAATGGTGAATATTGCACATTTACTGTTGATAAAATCTTAGGACTGCATTCACCATAGAATAAGCGTATGTATATTTAAACTACTCCATAGTGATGAAGAGTCTTCTTAATATGCACCAATTGTCCTACTTAGTAAGGATAGTTTGATTTGACTTCAAAAGACATATGGATTATTAGCCAGGCAATTTTATTTGTAAAGGTTTTTTGGGGGTTTCACTATACAAGTGCAAGCAATGTAAATGGATAGGGTATGGCCTTCAGTTCAGCTCCTGTGTCTCTTCGGTGGTTTTTTGGAGTCTGCTTTGAGATGGCAATTTGAACAAGGAAATTACTTCAACTGAGAGTGAAGAGTAGCCTCTGTACAGTTTTGTGCTGAGTTCCTGTGCAGTGTATTTCTTGCCTTTCTCTGTAGTGATCCTGGAAGGTTTTTTTTTTTCAGTTTGATCCATGAATATTTTACTACATGAAGATGAAAAAAGCCAAGTTTCCAGTCATGAATACTGCATTATTAGGTGTTATTGCTGAGAATTGACATTGTAAGTCAACAAATCATAGAGCCACAGAATGGTTTGGGTTGGAAGGGACCTTAAAGTTCCTCCAGTCCAACCCCTGCCATGGGCAGGGACACCTCCACCAGCCCAGGTTACTCAAAGGCCTGTCCAACCTGGCCTTGAGCACTTCCAGGGAGAGGGCATCCACAACTTCTCTGGACAACCTGTGCCAGTGTATGTAATACATATCCTTCTGTCTGATGACTGAATGAGTAAACAGACATTGCTTGCATACTAAGATCAATCAATCTGTGGCCGTGCAGACTTCAGGGGAAGTCAACAGAAAGTGCTGAGAACTGTTGGCTGACCCACGCAGTTAGTGGTGTTACTGGGCTACCATCTATTCACCGACCCTGCTTTTCAGACATTCTCACTGTGTCTCTTCATAGGAAATTCTCATCTTGCCTCTATGAAATGGCACGTCCGGGTGATGCATAAAGAAATGTAAGTTCATAACCAAAGGACCGGATCAGGAAAAACTGAGGAGGGCAGTGGAAAATGCTTGAATCATTTGTGATAATTTAAAAATATTTTTTTTCATCTTTAAAGGTTAGCAAAAGTCAATTGTGAGAACTTTTGAAAATAAAAAATCTAATCTTTTTGCAGCTGGCTCAAGACAAAGGGTGCGTTCCATGTAAACAGCTTATCTTTTGAATATATGAGTAATTCAAATTTAGACAAAGTATAACATAGTCACAGCATGTTTCTATCTATAAAATTGTTCTAATTCCTTGTAGGTATAAAAGACAGAACATGACTTCAGAAAAACAGTCTCGTAACAGGCTGCTTGGGGCTGAACTCTGCTTGCAGTATGCTCTAGGGAACGTGATGACACACAGTGACCTTAGTCACAGAAAAACATAGAATACATTTTTTCAAAACAAGAAATGGTGGTAGATCTGCTGTCGGTTTCTATAAATCTGGGAACAGAAGCTGTGAACCAGGCTTCTGTCAAAACAATCTCCTAATAAGCCACAAAGTGCATATTTTTTTGTTACATTTTAAATGTTCACTTGGCTTTTTAGCCTGCCAAACTCGACACAGTACTTGGACTTTCTGTAGGGCTCCATTTTTCTGTGCCATATTATTTTTCTTCAAGGCATGAACATTAAGTTATAAATCTAAGCTTCTACCTTAGGTAGAAGTTAAAATTAAGGATAGAACTGAATCCAAAACCTGGGATTATAAACCCCTGAAACTGAAGTCTTAAAGTAAAACCAGATCCAATTTTATAAGATGGCTTTATTTTTCCTTCAATTAGGCTTGTTTTGAATGCCTGCTTTTTATTTCAGTATTTTTATTTTAAGTCAGAAATGAGGTTGGGTTCTGGATTTAAAAAAGTCTCAGTCCACATCTGAGTTTTGTCACTGACCTAGCACAGGGTGCAATGTCGGTTCAGATATTTCGATTAGGTTCCCCTGGTTAGGTTGTCTTATAAATCTCTAATTCATGTTTGCACCCAGAGACCAGTTTAGATAGGAGATCACTCCCTAAAAAAGTTGTTGGGGAAACAAAACACATTGTATAACAGGATTAGGATCACTTTGAAAGTTTGAGCTGTTATTTAGTTGTTACTTAAAAACAACCTTGTGGACCTGTAGCTGAAAATTCCAGTTTTATTTTTAACAGTAGGGGTTGCTGTAGGAAAAGAGAACAAAACACACAAAGCAAACTGAATTCACAGGAACAGCACATTAGTGAAGTGAAAGGGCAGCCAGAATGCTTCACTTAGAACTGCTTAAAAAGGACTGATTGCACATTTAGTGATTTAAAAAGTGAGATTTGCCCTTTTCCCAGTTAGTTCTGATTAATCGCTTGTTAAAAATAATAAGAAAGTTTAGGATTTTGATTTTTTGTCTGATTATAAAATTACTAATAAGAAGGAAACCTTCCTCCTCTCACTAAAATTTACATTGATACTCTGCATGAAAACTGAATCACAGACATATATGCACTTCTACTGCTGAACTCACTGGTATTTCAACCTGATGATGTAGGCAGAGCAGAACAAAGGATAGGATTTATATTAAAGATTTATGATGCACTGCTTACCCTTGTGTTTAGATAGCAGTTACTGCTGGCAAAGCTTGGAAAGTCCCTTTAGTTACCTGTTTGGCATGTTGAGTTAGTAGCTAGATATGGCTGGATGATGCCAGCACTTTCCAATATGCTGATATAATGTATTCATTTGTGTTGGAGTAGTTCCAGGCCCTAATCAGGGAGAACTCAGTGCGCATACACTGTACACGTAGCAAAAAATGATGTCTGTCCTGTAAGCCTCTGCCCCTGATATTGAGGTACTGAGATAAACACTGCAGCACCTGAGGAGCAGCACAGCACAGAACAGGAGAAAAATAAGCACATTTATTGAATTTGGAGTCTAAAAGCAAGGGACTGGAGGGACTGCTAGGAGGCTGTGTTAGGAGCAGCTTTGGTTGGACCAGGATGGGAGAGAAGGCACAGCCATCTCTGTGCCAAGTGTCACCTGGCATGGGAGCGTGCTCAGCTCCAGCCAGTGCTAGCAGGGAGGGCGACAGCCCCTCTTTTAATCTGGGCTTTTTAAGTTTTTCCCCTCCCTCACTTAAATTATAGTTCGGAACTTCAGAAGAGAAAAACTGTTGCCTTCTGATGTTTGGCAGTTTTGGGTGAAGGATATGTGGTGTAAAACAGGTCTGTAGAGAAACACTGCGTGAGAGAGCACAAGCTGACAACCTGCTGAAAGCCCAGGGGCTTGGGTTTCCTTGTACATTGTGCTCAGCTTATAGTGTTATTAGTATTCCAGCTATCTGCTCATGGGAAAGGACAGAGAGCTTTTTAATTTCTCACTCTGTCTGTGGAGATATATAGAAGTCAGGATCTCAGCTGTTATTTCTTACTTAACAACATTGTAATACTATCAGCAGTGAGAGCTCTCAGTTTGCTGAGCAGAATTAATTCACTGCAATATGAAAGCTCTATAGAAAAAGCAATGATTTTAAGTGAACCAAGATGCCTTATAAGGACATAATTGTAAGCAGCAGAGCCTCAGCCTGCTCCCAGATGAGAGTACTAGATCTGTCTCTGCAAAACTGGAGCAATGACTCAGTAAAGTTACGGATTCCAAGGACTTCATCAAGCTAATAAAAAGCTAGGAATATAGCAGAAAGATGACTTCTTTGATATATCTAAATGGAAATTTAAGCAGTGATATCTGCTAAGGAGTAGTCAGAGGTGATGAAGTGACAATTGCAACATAATTAGAAGTCATTTGGAGGTCTCTTTTTATGGCATGAGAGATTTTACTATGCTAAGTTACTAATGTATGGTCATTTTATACCATTTCTAAGAGAGACAAAAGGGTTTGAGCTATGCTTAAAACTGTATTAAACTTATGTATGTGGTGTTCAGGGTCCAAAATAAGTGAGTGAATGAATCAGTTCATTGTATGGGAGTACTTTCCAGTTGTCCCTAACCCATGCTATGCAAATTCAGAGAAGTGGGAAGGTAAGCATGGTTTAATTACTAGTGCTTTTCTTCATATTTTTGGTGCTATTAAGCTATAAGGTGCTGTCCTCAGAAGAAATTACAATAAACACTTACTAGGAACAGAGTAAAAAAAAAAATTGGAAAGCAAAAGAGGGTCAAGTCCCAAGCCAGGGAACAAACAGTAATAGCACTGGCAGCTTAACAATGAAAGATCTCATAAGTTAAATTTGTAATAATATTGATAGCAGAAAGGATCTTCAAATATTGCAATACTAATAAATATTTTGGCCAAAGGGTTAAAGTTGTGATGGGGGCTTGTGGATGGAATTGAATTCTTACTCTAACCTTTCATGGGTCTATTCTTTAAAGGCATCTTGACACCCACATGGCAGAGGAAATGAGATTTTTTTTTCTCCTTTATATCTTTAGCGTATGCAACCCTCACCTGTCTCATGCTTCTCACAGCACCCATAGGTTGCCTCTAGCTCCATGCATGCAGCAGCATCGTCCTGCCTTGCACTCTGCTGAGGGGACAAGCACCTCAGCTGCCTCTTGCTTCTCATTCTTTTTGTTCATGCAAGCCTAGGAGACCTTATGAAGTAGAAACATAATATAGAAAGGAGTGGAAACTAGCATCACAGGTCAATTGTTAGCATTAGCATGTCATAGTTTTGATTTGATTTTGCATACCTTTAGATACTACTTCTGTGTTATCTGTAGGTTGTACTCCACAACATCTGCAACTATAAAAAGCATGTAGGTAGAAAAAGAGGGAATCTTTATGTGAATAGGGCACACAGGAATTGTTTTCAACTGGAGGAACAGGAAAAGTTTCTGTTTACTGAAGCCACGCAGCCCTGATATTATTCTAAATGTTGGCTATGTGTTAAAGAATGTAATATGGCATAAAGTCTGACAGAGCCGAGATGCTGACTGCCAGCCTACAGTGAAGTTCCTTGTTCCAGTGAGTTTCTCCTGGTAGATTTTTAAACACTGCATATGGGAACCAATCTTTTGTACTTATTAACAGCTCTGCTACACATCAGCCTTTGATTATGGTTTGTTTTCAACAATGCAGTGAGATGGTGGCTCTATTGATAGAGTCAAACTTCAGATCATTCTAAAGCTCAGCAAATAGCAATATATTTACATATTCCTATAGACATGAAAGTTGAAGGTGTCTTGCTCTGTGGCAAAGCATAGTATATCTTGCTAGCTTCCCTGGCAGTAACTGTCAATTTTCCAGCATGGTTGAAGAGACATGAGTGGGTGGGACAAGTGAGGAGTGTGCTTGGGGAATATATGTGGTAAATTAAAGTGGCTGGATATTAAGAAAAAAGAGAGCAAACCAGTGGGGAGACGATGGGCTGCAACAAGTCATGCTATTCTTGTAAAGAGAAGGTGAAAGAAGCACAAAGGTAATGACAATCTTCAGCAGATTCAGACTCAGCTCTGTGCCAGGGAAGGTCCGCATGAGACTGTAAGGGAAAAAGTCTATCAGGGCTGTTGTTTCTTCTTCTTTCCTCCTTGACTCCTCAAGAAGTCTTCATTGCAGCTGTGCCTTGGTGGTGTGGACCTGGTAGGCAGTATTGAGCTAGCTGTTTCTGCCACTGCAGGTCTGCAAGACAAATGGAAAGCCTCCTCCTCGCTAGGCATCACTTCTCATGAGCTCTTCCTCCATCAAATGACCATTCTCACTGGTTGGGAGTCCTTATTGCTGGTGCTGTCAATACATGTTAAAGAAAAGCTTCTCCCTTTCCAAAACTAGCAGTGGAAGTTGAAAAGAAAGTGAGAGAAAAGGAAGAGTAAAAAGATGTGCCCAGATTCCCACAACAGACCAAAGACAAAGCAAAGAATATCTTGTTTTTTTCCAAGGCTCTGTACACCGTTGACTCACAAATTCTCTCAAATGCCTCCCTTCAAGCAGTAGTAGAACCTGAAAAGAAGTAAAAGTGCTGAGAGATTGAAAGAATACCTTCATGACAGTGCTCAGGTCCCTTTATGAAAAGTATTATGTAAGAACATAAAGGGCCTATACCTTTTTCCCACACTGATAATAGCAATTCATGAATTTGAAAGAACTGCTTTTTGTTAATTTACTTACTTAACCCTGTACCTAGTAAGACAAATCCAGAAGTATTTAAAGTTCTTCCATACAAGGATTGAATTCCTTTGAAATTAAATGATATAAAAATATGAAAACAGTCTGCAGTTGAATAATTTTTTTTTTAATATAGGTTTATTCAGCAAATTGGCTACCAGATGAGGGCAATGGTTTCCATACTATGATTTGTGGTGTATTTAAAACAGATGGAAGCATCTCAAAGCCTGCTTTGTCCAAAGCCAAGAACATTTTTTCAGCAAGAAGTCTGAACTTGTTGCCACATAAACAAAATGAGTGATTTAACTTAGTGTCTACGTATTTTGGATTGGCTAAAACTGCTGAAAAAAAGCATAGTCAGAGAGCAGACTATGAAAATAGGAAAAGAAAGAGCAAGAGAGAGAGATACACACACACATGCGTGCACTACACGCACAAATGCACACATCCTAGCAGCTGCTTGACCTGAAGTGTTTGTGTTGTGAGACTCTTAACAAAGGGTAGGGTGTTTTGGTCCATCTGGAAAATTTCTTACTCTTTTTATTCCATGAGTTTAGACACCAGTCTAAATATTGGAGAAAGCGTATTTGGATACTTTCTACTGGCTAATGCTAATAGTAAAATGAAGCCTTACAGGTTCTTCAAGTTTGTTTGTGATGTACAGATTCGGTGAGGTGCTTGCCAAAAATTCAAATGTGTTCTAGAACTGTAAAATGTAGAAATGTAAAGAGAGTAGATAATAATCTGAACGTCTGTATAGGTGTATATTTGTGTGGAAAGGCCCAAAGATGCTCTTATTGTGTATGCCATAGAGATAAATTTCATTTTGGACTGACTAAGACTCATACGCTGAACCATTTGGTCCTGAACTTTACCCACGTGATTTTGCTTTAGAGTGTTACATTGATATTTTCAAATCTGCAGTTTCTGGAGGCACTGAAGTTCTGTCCTGGAAGTACTCATGGATGTGGACTGAGCACGGGAGCAGACACAGAACGCTGTGCATGAGTCTGAGTGTGTCGTTGATGTCCTTTGATATTCTCGGTGTTGCTGAGCTGTATAGGTGTGATTTGCCACTGTTGTTTCTTTACCTAGCGAAGAGTGGCTAGTTAAAGTGTATGTTGGACTGTTTGCCTTAGTATGTCTTCAAACTTTAATTTTTTCTTTCAGCAAAATTGGTGATATTAAATGAGAAATTATTATGAAAAAGTAAGTCAGAAACAAACTGATGCCTTTTGTGAGATGTCAAAGCCTATATGTGAGCAAAACAAGATTCGAGAACAGACTGGACAGGAAAGTGAGTTCCAGATGTTGTTGACAAAAACATAATAAATATCTGATTAAAAAAAACCCAAACTAGGACAGTCCAGAGTGCTGCTGTTGGTTTTACTGTATTCTTAACTGCAGAATTATTTGTTGCTACGTATCTCACAATTTGAGAACTATGAGGAACACAATGAAGTTGTCAGTAGAGTGGTGAACAAGCAATTTTATTTTTTTTTCAGAGAATGAATAATTAAGTTATGGAACTTACTTATTAATACCTCAGGAAGATAACTATTCTAGATCCAAAGCAATTATAGACAAATTCATTTCTGATAGCAGATATTAAACACTGCAAAAATTCTAGTCAGGTCAGCAAAGGCAAAGTCCAATTTAGGCATCTTAAACAGATATGGAATAGCATTTATCTGTAGTGTGAACGTGGTGGAAGATGATTCAGAACTGATTTACTTGTGGCGAACTTGATTCAATGGCCAAGACTCTCTATTAGAGAGAAAGCTCGATGCTTGGTTGTGATAAGAAACAGAGTCATTAACAGCACCATGAGTGGTAGTTGTATTTGTATTGCTGATGAGATTGGAGAGGAATGTGACAAATGGTCTCCAGCGCAGGATCTGACAGGATCTGGCTGACCTCTGTAGGATGCATCCCTATGAGACAGCAGCTACAGAGACACTGTGAAAGAGATCCAGGGCTTCCTGTCACACATTAAACTGGTGATGGACGTGTGCCCAAGCAGCATTTTGGTTCTGTGCTGTGGTCAGGTGCAGATGCACATCACATCATTCACAGCCCTGGATTTCCTTCAGAATTAAATCTAGATGTGCAACAAAGAAAAGCTTCATTTCGTTCTGGATGGCTACCTCTTTTGGACAGATGGGGAAGTGATATCCTGAGATACATGGCAGAGTGCCATTGCTCTGCATTTTAGATAGCCGATGAGAGTCAGAAATTGTAAGAAATAAAGCAATTATCTGGGCAATGGAATCTTGCAACTGAGAAAGCCTCAGTCAAAAGAAAAAAAATGGGGCATCCATCCAGCACAACACCAATGATATATTTCATTTTTTGGTCACAATTATCAAGACTTCTCATCAGGACCATTAGTGATTGTTATACATAGCAAATTCTGCACCATGGATCTCTTACATGACTGAGATGCATTTTCTGAGTGAATGGGGGTGTTGATGTTGTCATGATTGTCCCACAGGTCTGTCACTATTTCATAGTTTACTTGTTGGCCCAGTAGTCCACGAAATCACCACCAGTACAGACTGTGGGGTACAGTTTGAATCAGTGATTTTTTTTGTCTTCAGATGACTCCTCCTTTTCTCTGCTAGCATTTTATTAGCAAAATTAGGCCAATTTTTTTCTTTAGTGTAGCTCTCTTTAAGCCAATGAACTCAGAAATATGGATTTGTGTGACTATGCACTTTTTGGAAAAGTGCAAGATAATTAGAAAACAATCTTTGAATGTCATGAAATTAAAATAAGCTATCAAAACTCCTGGGATTTTCATTTGGTTTGCCAAAAAGCATTAAACAGACATACTTTTGTAGAAAATGTGTCTTTCTCAATAACGTATTGTTTTCTGAAGTATAATATAATGAAACATATGCCAGTAGATAGTCAAGCACAAGGGCAATTTAAATGTGACTTCATGATGTCCAAACCAGTTGAGGAAGCACCACATGAACTCTAATCTCAAATTTAGAAACTACTATGCAGGGCTTTTTATATTTTAATTCTGCTTCAAGTTCAATAAAAAGTATAATATATAATTAGAATTATAGTAATTATATTTTATTGAAAACCATTATTTTATTAAAGGCATTAGTTCAAAAATGTAGTAAAATTTACAGCTCATTTAGTGGATATGAAGGTAATAAACTCTAATGCACCAAAGCTTCCAAGAGTTATGTCTACTTTCTGCAGAGAGGAGAGGAGATGGAATAGGGACATATCACAACTTTTTTCCTTATTCCTGTATTTCTGATGTTCAAAATGATACTTTTAAAATAGCTGCATATGAAGCTGGCATATGAAGACTTGTGATTTCAGGCTCCGTTCAGTTTACATGAGGTGCTCTGCTTGTAGATTTCTGCCATGTCTAATTTTAAGTGCTTTACTAATACTATATTTAAAATCAAAACCAAAAACAGAAGCCTTTTAAGGATTTTGTTGCTTTGTGCTCCTTGTTGGATTTTTGTGGTTAGAGAACCACATTTTTGTTTCAAATCCAACAGCACTGTTATGAGAAAAAAGTAATGATGTGGGAAAAGCTTGCTCAGTGATGATTCCTAGTGTATATCAAATGGAAGAAATATTACTTATAGTGAAAAATGGCTTCCCTGATTCCAGGCTTTACATATGAAGTAAAATTGAGAATTTGTAATCTGGAAGAAGCTAAACTATGCTAACAGTAAGGATTTTAAGACTGCATCACAGAAGAAGTACAGAATTTCAAAAGGTTTAACTCTGTGTAGGTGGTCCATGCTCATAAATTGTCTGTTTTAATTTTGATGTAGATCTCAAAGATGTGTCACAGATCCCTGAACAGCTTTAAAGCCAGAGTCTAAGGTTGCAGCCAACTTAGAGAAAGGTGAAGGCAGGCAGTGAAGCAGATCTACTTATTAGCTACCAAGCCTTGGCACCTGGTGGTTTTTCTTGCATTGATGCCAGTCCATCTCTAGAATTAAAAACATAGGCCTTTTGTAAAAGTAATGATTTTTTTAACAAACCACTTACTGGTCATTAAAAAATGTGATACTGAACCAGAGCTGGCCCAACACTTCTCAGCAATGTAGAAAAACATGAATTTTGCTGCCTCAGGGAAGGTCCTACCACAGAGAGATGTGGGGGACAGGCAACTAGAAAAGACCTTGGAGAGTAGAGATTGCTGCTCCCACTGCCATGGGAAGGATGCTCTGACAGCTGCTGTTTGGAGGGACCTCTCTACACCACAGAATGAGCTTATGCCAAATCCACACTGGTTCTAAAGCAGCCAGACTGGTTTTCCAGACCTCAGGTGTGGGCAAAGGAAGCAGCCAGGCCAAGGTTATTGCTAACTCCCCAGAGTTTGCTGCCTTAGGAAACCATCTGCTTTGCCTGAGCCTACAGCAAGCTGTATTGACATGATACAGCCAGGTATCAAGCAAACTAAATCTGCATTATTTCTTGAATAGCTTTCTCAGCTCTCCACTCACTGATTGCACAATATTTCCTGTAACAAGCTTATTTTCATATCAGATTCTCCTTGAACATACCTACGTGTCAGGGTTTTACCTGATTTCAAAAGTGACTAAATTCCTGCAGGCCAAAAATGATCAAAGAGCAGATGATTCTCTGACAGATGACATATATTCTTACACTTGCTCCTGCAGATACAGGATTTTATCTGCATGGACAGTGCATTTTTACCAACATGAAAAATCACCCCGTGAAAAATCGAGACATATGGATGCCCAATGCATTGGAGACTTTAATAATAACAATACACATTTTGTAAAGTTTACATTTGCCTGTGTATTGTGGTTGTGTGTGTGCAAAGAGAATCTGTGGTTGATTATGAAGTTGAGATCCAGGAATTTCTGCTTCTTCTTATTTTAAGCTTGAAACACTGTCCGTCTCTGTGGTCTGGGTAAGTAATTTTTTAATTTTTCTGCATCTTTTTCTAGTTTCAAAATATGTCAATCACTTACAAGGCTGTGGCTAGGATTTGCCAATGTCAGTAAAGGGTTTTAAAAATAAAGCCTAATCTAATTGTTAAATTGTAATGTCACAGAGTGTACCAGTTAGAGGTTGGTTTTGTGTTTTGCCAAGGGATGTCATTGCTCATGTTCATTGCTGATTATCTCTTTTCTTCTCTCACAATACCATTTTTGCCAGATTATACACTGAACAGCAACTGAGACAGAAAGAGCCCACCAGCTCAGATGAAATGGTAGAATTTGAACCACTGTAGAGAATGTCAGGCAATGAAAAATCCTTGGAGGATTTTTCACTAAGGTCTAACGTCTGTGAAGCTTTATATTTATATATATATTAAACACTGGAACCTCCAGAACAGAAAATGTGTGTTGTACAGGGAGAGGCCATGGACAGCCATTGAGCTGACACAGAAAGCATTTCTAAGACAAATGCTCAACATCCAGCTGGCACGAGCGAACTGTGTTATTCCTACACTACATTCTGTGCTGTGCCTGATAGTATTTAATTTACTGCAATGACACTTTGCAGTTATTAGGGTCTGTGGATCCAGCGTTCTGGATAACACACTGGTAAAGCCTATTCTGAGAAGGGTTATAAGAAGTTATAAGAAGTCCTGCTAACACCAGAATGCCTGGAAGAGTAACTGCCTGTGTAAGAGAACAGAGTGTTCTAGTTCAAACAGTCATAACTGTGTGCTGAAAAATAAGAGTAAGATACATAGAATCGTTCTTTCTTCACAAATTCCTCATGTATGTGCTTCTTTTGCAGATCATATTTTCAGAATTGCAAATTGCTTGGTAGAAGTCTATCTTTCAAATAGGCATTGAAATATATGCTTTTTAAGTGCTAACAAATATGTACTTTTCTGAAAGCATACCTACTTTACTTTATCAAACACAGATTTCAAGAATAGAGATTGCAAA
The DNA here is from genome assembly GCF_000695765.1 of Mesitornis unicolor. Taxonomy (NCBI): domain Eukaryota; kingdom Metazoa; phylum Chordata; class Aves; order Mesitornithiformes; family Mesitornithidae; genus Mesitornis; species Mesitornis unicolor. Next base: position 7,370 of record NW_010186898.1, on the reverse strand, counting down.
ATTACATTTTTAGCTAATCGAGATTTCTGGGTGAATAAAGAGAGCTCAGCTGAGTCTTAAAAGATGTCTAGGATCCTTAATAAGTGCTAATTAAAAAAATACTCTCTTGATTATACTTCTGGGAATTTTTGTGTCTGGTCTAGAATGTAAACTCTGAAAAATGTCTGGTTTATTTTTAGACCTTTAGCATGATGACTTAATTTAACTGTAATATTTCAACTCAGCACAAGCTTAAGAAGTCTTGATTTTCCTTCCATCTCCTATGTTGCCTCCAGTAATGAAAAAACAAAAGGCAGTAGCGTCAAATGATGTATGCATGCTCTTTGAAGCCCAGCAGTTTGTGTTGGCCGTCGTCAGACAGTATGTCAGGATGTGGCAAGCACCAAATCCCTTACCAAATGTAAAGCTTTCAAACAGGTAAACTAAATCAGTTTTATTGAGCTTAGAAGCATGCCATGCAAATGCATTTTGTTTTACAGATTTTCATATCTAAGACACTTGTTTTCCAGCACTTTAGTGGTAAGCCTGGTTGGCTATACTGTCTATTAGCCTTGGTGGTCCATAGTATCATTTTTGTAAACACAGAGTTAGGGTGTGTGTGGTCTCTGAAAAGGGGTCCTTTTCGTTTACCAAGTTTCTAAACACCAGAGCTCAAAAGAAAACCCCAGGACAAAAGGAAGCACCTTTTGTTCAAGGAGAGATGGATGTCATTTGGAAGTCATTTGCTCACTGAAGAGATAGGAGCAAGAAAACATCTGTTGGCTTTGGGAGGCTTGCCAAGCAAAACAGGAGCTGCGGTTGATAGTTAGGACATGCTAACAAATCCAAGGAAAGTAGTAATTGTGTATAGAAGCATACAAGACACATACTGCACATAGTTTTCAAAGGATGACCTTCAGACTAACACAGCTGGAATTTTTCTGTGATCCAAATGATACCTGAAGGCTGGTTACCTACCTTTGCTTTGCATGAGAAAGAAAACAGAGGTTAACCAGTTTTTCTTATTTACTTTATATATGCACAGAATAAAACTCTTTTTGTCAGCTGTTCCTCAGGCTTCCAGATAATTCGGAAGACATATTTGTACTGGAACTAGGAGAGAAAAATCTTTGAGGCAGAAAAAAAATATACACTTGTATTTTAAGTATTAAAATATGGCTTTATGACAATCTGTGATCAAGATTGAAGTCTCTCCTAACCTGTCAGTTTTCTTTTCCTGAACTTTGAAAGTAAACATCCTGGCATATATTAGTTTAGAAATTTTATTCTGGTATGCCTCTGTGCCTTCCCTGTCAAAAGTGTCACTTTAACTCTAGTGCCCTCATGCAGGTCTTGATGGCAATATTCTCTGGATGCACAATTGTAAACTCATTTGGTCCTGTTTGAAATTGCTGTGACAGACTCCAGTTTAGGCCTTGCTTGTATTTGCCCTGATCAGTTTCAGAAGATGAATTAACTTGTGGAGCAAGATGCCTTTGAATTCATCATATTTTGACCGCAATATTCTTAATTTTGAGCAAGATTCTTAATTATTGCCATCTATAATGTTGGACTTTTGATGCTTTGACTGTCAATTTGGTTTAGTTAAAAAAGTTACCTGATGTTAAAAGCTTTTTCTGGGCTAAATTCTTCACTGGCAGTCATAACAGAAAGGAATATTTCCAGGAACTAATGATATTGCAATCTCACAGGCAATTAATTTTCCTTATGAATCAGGAAAAGGCAGAAGCAATGGGAACTGAGAGAAAGGAGGGCAAAGTCAAGGAGCAGACTCTTCTTCTACTGAGTGATGAAATTGAGCAGGTTTGTATGGCACCAGATGAAATCGAGGTTATTTGTGCATATAGCATCTTACATATATTCCTTCTACTCATCCACCATTGTGTGAATGACTTAAAGTTTGAAGAATGAAAGAAATGCTTCAAATCTCCCTAAGAATATCTTAATAATTGCCAAAAATGTGGTAAGCTCCTTTGTCTTTCGGGACGTTACTCGGGACTGGGGCTAGTTTTAATATTTGGGTAGATCTTTTGGTCAACGAAGGCTTGGTAACCTGTCCCTTCAGCTTGTTGTTCCACTCTCTTGTGGGCAGTTACCACAGAAGGTCACAATGTGGCTACAGCTACAGTTAGCTGTTTGGTTAAATTGAGTTAAATTAAAATAAAGACAGTGCTCTATGTCCAAAGAGTTAAAGAAAAAGGAATGTTGGTGAGGTATTGTGAAACAATTTAGAACTTGTTTCTCAAATTCTATTGTTTTGTTTGTTTGGTTTTTTAATTTCTTCATAATTACTCAATGTACTCTAAACATTTTTCTACCTTAAAAAAATCACCAGGTTGCAATATATTGAGGTGGTAAAAAATAATCAGTATGAAATGTAAGTATTACAATGACTTAAACAAACTGGATGGAACTCCCAGTGCTGGATAATTTAGCAATGGAACCTCAGCACTAGGAAATGGGCAGTTACCACATCTTTTTAACTGTGTCTCTCTGGCCATCTCATCAGTAGGAAACACTTGCTTTAATTCAGCACTCTACCCGTGGTCCCGGATGGTATCAGGCAATGCAGAAGCACAAGAAAAATGAAAGCAGCAGAGTCTGTTACATACACAAATGTGCCTGTTTAAGAATTTATGGTAGACTGGACCACCAAAAGGCAGAAAGAGAGTCCTATAACTTTCCATGAAATTTAAAAAAAAAGCTAGTGAACAAAAGGTAATTAATTATAATTTCCCCTGAGCTTTAATACTCTTATTATTTATTACAAAGCAGCAAGAGCTGAGAGATATGGCTTTAGTTCCTTAATGGTACTTCTTAATTCCTGTATCTTCTGGAGCTCTCTAGTATTGGTAATGCTAAAGTCTGTAAGAAATAAACTTCCTGACTAACTGGAAAGAATTTTGATGAGTTATATCTTCCCATTTTCACTGCAGAGGTCTTCTGAAGGTCTTCACTTCTTTATACAGAAGATACAAATATGCTTTTAGTGAACCCACTGCTATTCAGTCATCAGTGAAGGTTGTGGCCAAATGAAAATTTAGGGAAAGTCCACATTTTACAACATCCCAGAGATTGCAGATATTTCAATTTCAGGACTACTTTTTTATCCTAGTAAAGGGATATGTACATCTCCTGCATATCAGGGTCCACGGAGGACCTAATTATGTCTGCACCTTTACTCAAGGAGATTGCTGAAAACAGGAGCTATTAAAGAATACTGGCCATGGAAATACATGGACAGGCTGGGAACTGCCTCAAAGAGGCTTTACGTGCGAGATCAAAGGGGCAAGGTGGGGATTCAGGCCAGCAAACATTACAGGGATGAAGGTGGATCTAATTTTCCCTGTTTCTGCAGAAGAGAAATGATTGTCCTAAAGACAAGGAGCCAAGAACAAATGAATCCCAGGTTGGACGGAGACCTAAGACTGATTCTCTGATCCTTTGGACTTCAAGGAATGACTGTGAACTCTTTGTTACCCCTGAGAAAAGTGGGAACTTGAATCACCCCGAGTCCCTTCAGTGGCCTCTCATTTCCACTTGGTATCAGTTAGAAGGAATTTTTTGAGAAAAATACCCATCACTTAATTTTTATATATCTTCTCAAACATATATGATTTTATGTAACTACTAGCTTCTACTCTTGTTATTTTAATTTCTTCAGGATGAAACTCTTACCAAATGGTTTGCCTGCAAAACTTGTCATTAAACATAGCAGCATAAATAGCTATGGAAAAGAGACATTGGTGGTGTTTTGGGTTTGCAGCTCCTCTAGAACTGTTTCTGCATTTCATAATCCTTTAAACTGGTGAAATTTGCCAAGTCGTTCCCCCCTTAATTTAATTTTTTTTGCTCAGCCAGTGTATTTGTAACTGGATGGAATCATGTGTTATTCAAATAACAACTCCTGTCTGAAAGTAATTGCTGCCCTGTTTGTGGAAGAACTGTGCACACAAAAACAAAATGTGTGGCAGTTTAGGATTTCTGTTTGAAATCCTGAATGGAATAAAGTGAGTGGAAATAAAGCCTCAAAATATTGTGTGTTGCAACTCCTTGTTCTGTTCTAAACATAGAACTCTGATTATTAAGGGGTCCAAGTTCTGGCACAAATAGTTTTCTCCTTCATTTTAATAATCGCCTGTGTTAGCCAGACATGGTGACAATGAACTTCGATCCTTACAGTGGTATTTATATATCTCCAAGTTGCATCCGAGTCGATGCCAGCCAAATAATTTCAGGACTGTTTAAAATAAGTTGTTGCTTGCTAGATATACATAGAATTATTATAAGAATATAAAAATTTGAACACATTTTGTGTTGCCTCTTGTGAAGGAGATCTGGAGTGTTGGAAACCTGGAAGATTAACCTTATGGTTGCCTTCATATCATCAGTACATTGGAAAAGCACCAGTCTTCATTTAAGAAGGAGGACAGAATATGCCAAATAGCATGAAATCCCTGGCTCCAACATGTTTTATTTAAATATTTGCAGTAAACTATTTCTTCAGAATAGATTTTATGTTATATGCATGAATAAATTATATATAAATATATACAAGCATGTATCAAAATGCTGGAAAAAATATTGTTTATATAGACTTCTGTAATTTTCCCTGGAACATTTTTTTCTGTCTTCCTGTCCAGGTTTAGAGCTATCTCTGAAGTATCATCAAAGTAATAAAGGAAATGGCCAAAATTCCACTAAGGCAAGGTAAATATTGTTTTTACACATTCGATTAGAGTAAATCTAATCCAGCCTGCACAGTTAGGGATTCAGTACTCTCCACAGCACTACTTCAATTCTCAGAAAGAATGATTGTAAGCAGAAATATAATATTCTGCCAGGAAATCACTAGTTCCGAGTTATTAGATTCCAGCCCTGGTTGAGACTGGGGCAGGGAGACGGCACAGGAAGCATTCAGAGTTCTTCATAAGCGTGGCTCGACATTTTTTAAATAGCCTACTTCCAAAGGTAATGGAGATGATGGGCTGCAGCAACTGAACTGCAGGTACAAAGACCCTCCTGTAAACTGAATATTTATTCCTTTCCTGTTGAAAGGATGAACTCAGTGCGAGCACAAGTATTTCAGCCTGTTCTCTAATGCTCAGACTTGAAGCTTTTGTACCTTTTGCAGTTTGAAATAGCCATATCTATTTTTGCATGAATCCCTGCGCGTGGGATGCAAAATGTATGTTCTCTTTGTGTGGAGCCCGCAGAATTCCAGTCTTCACTAAACAACTTCAGCCTCAGTCAGAATCTTGGACCAAAAAGCCTCTGAGGGTACTGAAGTTGTTATTTGATGCCATACTCTCATGTGCTATGGAGCTTCACGATACTCGTTAAGAGGATCCTATTGTCTACATGTGTGAAGTAGATCATTCAGACCTGAAAAGAAATAGACTGCAGTGTACTGATTTTGAAAATTGATGTGTTGTTTTTTTTATCAAGGGAATACTGGTATTTTCTTTACCTTTTAATTAGGAATGTGTTTTGGAAAAAGCATCTGTTTAGTGAAGACCAAGAAAAACATTCTGTGATGTTGCTCTTTTATCACATGGGACCTGTAGTTCAGGTATTTCATGTTCCTCTTACCTCCTCTCAGTTGTGTTTCCCAGCCAGACAACTTCTACCCCTTTTATTTTTCAGCATAAATCCTTATCAATTATTCTTGGGACAGTTCTACTAGTTAAATTTAACTGTTTGAGTTACAGATCAAATCCTGTCCTGGTCAGCCTTAACTAGAATATCAAATACCACTGAAAGACTGTTTAAATGGACTATAATAAATTTATTTCAGTCCATTTAAAAGTGGACAGCTATTGCCTAGAATAAAACCCAGTAACATGTTTCCCATCATAGTAAACATCTGTATTACGAATTCTAACAGCAGTAAAGGACTGCATCAGCTATGGAGAAATAATTAAGTTCCTTGCTATGGCATAACTACATAGGAAAGAAAACAAACCTTTCCTCCCTCTCCCCCCTATCTATCAAGTTACTGGTGCAACCATGCTCTGGTGTTTTGCTGTCAGGGAGTGAGCAGAGCCCT
>NW_010186898.1:0-1290 GCF_000695765.1 Mesitornis unicolor | reverse complement strand
CTTTCCTCTTGAAAAACTAGCCCTGAAACTGCTCTAACGATCATTACATTTACACACATCAGAAGGATCTTAAACAACATTTACCTTGGCAAATGTAAAGACATTTGCTGTCTTTGACAAGCGAGTCTGTGCCACTGTTAATGGATCTAATATCTTAAAATGGGTCATTGAGAGGTTTTGACTAAATTTGCATTTCAGTCCTTCTGGTAGCTTGAAATGTAAGTTTTGGAGTGTAAATAACGTGTGTGAATTCCCACAGTAGATTCATGAAGATATTTTCAACAACTCAGGTAAACCAGAAATACACATTTCCACAATTTCCTTTTTTTTTTCCCCCTCAGTGTTTAGTTCATGGAAACCAATGACATTTCGGGTCACAGTAACCAACAATGGGGAAAATGATAAAGTATTCACCCAGATATAGTAGAAGTAGAATATCTTTCTACTGCAATTCCTTTAACTGGAATCTTTATCAGAAAGTGTAGATCTAGCAAGAGTAAAATATTTTGCAGAAATGCTCAATTCTGTGAATGTTAATTTCAAACAACACTGCAAAAAAATATAGCTATAATTGCCATGTTGATCAACTGAGCTTTTAGTAAGAACAGCTGGATAAACATCTTTTCTAAAGTTAATAATATGCTGTTAGAGGTATGAGATGCATCTCCAATATAATCTTAATGAAATAATCATGGCTTTTTCCTCGGTAATAAAATTCATGCTAAAATACTTGGGTTAGCCAGTCAAATCAACAGAAAATAAAATAAGGAGCCTACAGGAAAACAGAAGACACTTTGGTTTTTCTTGGATCTTGTGGAAGGATATTACTTTTAATATTGCAGCTCTGCTACCTCATCTGTCAGGTTAATTTCACCAATGTTTTCCATTTCCTTCTGTTGAAAACCATTAAAATTGTGATATTTAATATGAAGCCTCATCTCAGTACACTGTTTATTTAAGACAATTCATGCGAATGAAAGAATTTGGCTCTCTTTTTCAAAGGTTCCAGTATTTTCACTGTCCAGATGCAACCTTCCTAAAGTGACCTGTTAGTTTGTTTTGCTTAATGTCAGAAGTCCTTTTAAAATTTGCTTTAAGACTTGTTCATAAGACTGGATTAAACGCTGTGGGCTGACACTGTTTATTCTCATTCCACGCTCATTTAGCGTAGGATGCCGCCTGCCCGCTATCTCCACCTTAATGAATTGGTCTGTGTTAGGAGAATCTATTTCCCTGTCGTCATTCTGCTTTTCTGGTCCCGTTATCAAGATTAAGAAAACAACAACAGCA
>NW_010186897.1:0-1256 GCF_000695765.1 Mesitornis unicolor | reverse complement strand
CCCCCTCATTTGCATCGTTGGCACCAGACGTCCAATCAGACACGCCGCCTGCAGCCAGGCGCCCGCTGCCCCGTACGGAGAGGCCGCCTCGCTCCGAGCTGCGCAGCCTCCGCGGTGCCGAGGGACCCGCGCCCCGCACCCCGGTCTCGGAGGTCTCGCAGCTGCCGTTGACAGCCGCCAGTGCTACCGAGACGTCACCTCGTAACGCTGAAACGGAACTGTAGGAAATATTAATTTCCAAAATTTCCTGTTCCCATGTAGTTAAAAATCTAGGTGTCACAAATGCCATTATCTATACCTTATGTTAAGCATTTTGCAACCAGAACGAATTCAAGTTAAAATCCCACTTAAACAGTATATTCCTAAAGGAGACTTCCAGAATTTTACTTTTACAGTACCTCCACCATTCCCTTATGGGCACCTCACAACTAAGAGCTTAGTTTTCTTTTTAATTTACTTATTTTCATACATTTCTTAATTCAACAATTAGTGCCACCTACCAGAAAAAGCCAACACGTTTTATAAACATTTTACTCACAAAACAGTATACTGCCTATATGTTTTTTACCAGAAATGCAACGAGAAAGGAAAAGTAAAACTTTTCCTGTGCCAGTTCTTGTCTGAAATCAGCCTTTACCTTTTTTCAGAAGCTTCTTGACTTTGACACTGTTCCCTTGCCTGACATAGTCGTGCAGCTGAGCCTCCAGGGAGTCACCTTTGATACTTCCAAGCTGGACTGGGCAGGGAAGCGGAATAGGGAGAGCATGAGCCATCTTCCTCCCTCAACAGAACTAGGAAAAGGTACGAAATATAACAAAGCTGCAAAAAGCCATAGCTCAAATAACTTCTTTTCGACTCCAAAACCTTCCGTAGGTGACACAGTCGGTTACCGCCATTTCCTCCAAATAGATCCTAAGATGGAGGGTGATGGCAACCTCACTCCACCCTGACTGGGCCCTCCAAGGGCAGGCCTGCCCTGAACCCAGCACCACTCCTGAGTCCGGCCCAGCAGCCCTTTGATTGTTCCCGCTCCTTCCCGATGCCCGGAGCCCCTGTCTCGGCCCGGCCCCGGCCCTGTCCTTGTCCTTGTCCCTTCAGCCCCCGTCAGCGCCTTCGCCTCCCTAGCGGCCGCGGCACGCGCTCACGCACCCACACACTTCGCAGCTCCGCGGACAGCGCATGCGCAGTTGGCGGGTTTACCGCGGGGCCGTGTGGCGGCGGTCCCCGCCCGTCGGGGGGCGGGGCCTGGCGCGGCC
>NW_010186896.1:1344-2061 GCF_000695765.1 Mesitornis unicolor | reverse complement strand
CCCCCGCCTAATTTTTTTAACCTCCCTTTCTATTGTGTGCAAACTCAAAACTCCTGTTCGCCTCGTACGGGCTTGCCTTTTTTTTTTAAAAAAAAGGTTGTTTAGTCTCTCTGATTCCTCGCACGTTGAAACGATCGTACCCAGCGTCTGGATTAAAACATACTGTCTAATTTGCCTTGTCATTCCAGCTGACAGGAAGGAGGTGGTAGGATGCGCCCACCGTTTCTTAGATTATTTTGCTTTTAAAAGTAGGAATAAGTGCGATTTACAAGTTGAAGATCAGTTCACTAACTTCTGAAGCTGCGAAAGGAAAGCACAGAAGTAACAATTACTTGAGGTGCTAGTGGGTTTTAAGATCCCTTCCAGATCTTTTACACTGTCATGGTTTATTTTCTTACTTAAAAATGTATTAGTTAATTTAGCAGTTTCAAATTGAGGCTTGCTCCTTCAACATTTCAAGACGTGAACCTGCGGGGGGGGGGGGGGGGGGGGGGGGGAAGGGGGAAATGCTGGAGATTGGCTTTTCCCAATATAATGACGCACTTTGAGTCACCCATCTTATTTATACTCAACAGTGTTGTATTGTTTGTTACAGAAAACAGGAGGACTCCGCCGAGGGGAGGAAATGCTGCTTTTCATACCACAGTAAAGCGTGAGACACCGAAACCAGCACTACAACCTTAGACATAGACAAAACAAAGTTACCCAAAGCAGTAC
>NW_010186896.1:0-1290 GCF_000695765.1 Mesitornis unicolor | reverse complement strand
GCCCTCCACTTTTCCCACCGTGACATGTTAGTCCCTTGGTTCAAAAACTTTCTCAGCCTCTCTTACTCCCTTCTCTGTAAACTTTTTTCCCCATCTTCCAGGCCAACAATAAATTGTTACAGGCATTTGTGGAACGAAATGTGTCACTTCCTCAAGAAAATGTCGAAAATCTCCCAACAACTTTAGAAAGGATCAAATCTTCATAGCCTTCAGGTCCTTCTCCTGCAATAAAACGGAGGAACCTTGCCCTCCCCCCCACCCAACAGGACAAACAGACATAAGAAGCTTAAATGGCTTTGTTAAGGATTTCTTAATTTACCTTTTTCCCTCTTGCTCCTCTCCTACACAGAATCGAAGTTTAAAAAAATGCCTTAAATAGATTCCTAGTTTTGAATAATTTCTGAATAAAGGATGGATTTTTTTTCTTTATAAAAAAGTAGAAATAAGGGTTGCTGGCATAGTTCTCTAAAGGAGAATAAAGAAGGGAAGAAAGTTGCCCCTAACTGCATCTTATTTTAAAATATCTATCCATGTAGGAACTCGGCATATTTTAATTTCCCAGTCCCCTAAATCTAAAACCAAATTCTGCTGCGGTGGATGAGAATTGTTTTGCATAAAAAGCTCAAAACGATTAATACTATTCATGGGCGTGACTGGGACTGAAATGAACAAATCCGCAAATGCACTCTTGGAACTCAAGTCCTTTATTGTTTTGTTTTTAATTGTATGCTTCTACCTATTAGAAAATGTATAGTTGGAATTAGGGCTTGTTTTTTTGAACACTAACTAGAGCTAGGGACTCATCCTTTCGAGATGGGAAAATGCTTCCCCAGGGTGACAAGAGAGGGGGAAACATTCAGAACTCGCTTCCTGCTGCAGCTTGTATATAGAGAATGTTTTTCAGTAATGTGATCCCGTGTCTTCTGTGATATTCCCCAGAAAATAATAATAAATAGAGAGGAAATGCCACAGAACCCCAAATAATACAAAACGTATGAACTCTAAAACCAGACTTTATCACTCACCTCTCCCTCCCCTCCATCCCCACTCATGCATGTGTGTCTGTACAGGAACATGTGTGTAATAGGCTGATGTGTTAAACCCAGTAATTGCCTGCCTGAATCTGTGGACAAGCTCCTGCCTTTATAGTCTGCTGCCAGCTCTGCGCCTCAGCCCTTTTACCAGGAGATGTACATGTTCCCCTAGCACCCAGGAAGCCCACCCAGCACAGGGAGGGAGAAGAGGGGAAAAAGGAAGAGTTACACTGGAAGCCATATGGTAAAAAAAAAA
>NW_010186895.1:0-280 GCF_000695765.1 Mesitornis unicolor | reverse complement strand
CCCCTGGGTGAGGAGCCACGGCCGGTGCGCCAGCAGCTTGTTGATCTCGCTGAGGTTCCTGAGTTTTTGGGGGGCATGGTGCAGCCCCTGCAGCCAGGCCGGGTTGCCCCCCACCTGCAGGAACTCCCCCATGTGCAAGCCCACCAGGTAGGAGCACTGGTGCCGGGCTGCGGCCTGCGGGGACATCCAGGCCATCAGCCCCCCTGCACCAGCTGGGGACCCCCAAACCCAGCTACGAGCCCTTGGAGAAGCCAAGACAGGGAGACCTTCCAAGGACGGG
>NW_010186894.1:0-333 GCF_000695765.1 Mesitornis unicolor | reverse complement strand
GCTGTTCCGGAGGGAGGCGCCCCCCCCTCCGCCTTCGTGTCACAACCACCCGTGTCCCAAAGGGGCCGCGTGTCACACGGTCGACGGTTGGCCCCGCTGCGTCCCAACCAAGATGGCCTCCGGGCGAGCTCATTGCAGGGACATCCGTTGCCCCGCAGGAACCACATGCAAGATGGCCGACGGGTGGCCCCACTGCGTCCCGAGCGGCCCTTCCTGTCACGGCGTCCAATGCCAGAAGGGGACCGCGTGTCACGTGGTCGATGGTCGGCCCCGCTGCGTCCCAACCAAGATGGCCGCCGCACAACCGTGCCGGGGCGTCCGATGTCCCAAAGG
>NW_010186893.1:1093-7414 GCF_000695765.1 Mesitornis unicolor | reverse complement strand
TTTTTGACCTGTGGTTTTCTTTTTTAAACCGGGATTAATTTCGAAGTTAATGTCATTTTGCATGGAAAAAAATGCTTAATCACAAGGATATTGCAAATTGAATGAAGAGCTGTTTGTGGTCATTATGATCAAGAAAATAATTGTAATTCCTTTCCCTGTTTTGCTATTTCTTCATCTCCTTAGCTGTCAGTGAGCCTCCAGCTCTTCGTGCAGGTCTGCTTTCCATAAGCTGGTGGAGTTTGGGCGCGCTGTCTCAGCAGGGGCAGGTGGAAGAAAAATGAAACATAGAAAACTTCAATCTCTGTTATTTTAGCCTCAGGGTTCAGAAAAGGTCGTCGTTTAAACTGTTCAACTAAATCACACATTTCTAACTCCTGCACTGGCAGGAAAGCCTCCTGTGGCACTCTCCAGGAAGCGGTCCTCAGAGCTAACTTGTTGGAGGTGCTTTTCTTGGTTTGTTTTATTTATATTTGAGAAGAATATCAGCATCGGGGCAGAGTGGGGATGAGGGAGGGAGGAGAAACTGTTCCTCTCTGTCTCCATTTTACATAGGTCTGGTTGTGATCTCGCCCGTCTGCCTGGTGCCCGAGGAGAATGATGGTTGTGGCTGGTGGTGCCTTCCTTCTCTCTCACTCAGTTGCTGACCCGTTTCAGTTCTGACTCTGCAGCCGAAAAATTGGCAATAACAGCTTAAGATCAGCACCGCTGAGAAGCGGGGAAGGCCATGTAGGCAATGCACAGGTAACCTACAGCTCTGCTCTGTGCTGGGAGATCTTGTCTGTGTAACACAAGTGGTATCTTGGAAAGCGTGTAGAGGTGAGAAATCGGGATAACCCTGCCATGACCTACTTACCCCATCCCCTGTAGGGGCTGGGCAGCGTGTAATCAGGCTCTGCGCGCCAAATTGCCTAATGTTCAGATTTAATCAGTCTGCACTAAAAAAAAAACCCTGCTCCTTGTGGTTACCTCTGCTCAGGGTTTTCTTAGCTGCCCTGGCAGTTAAAGAAAGCTGGAAAGACTTAAATTCTTATGCTAAAAATGTAACTTCACCTCCACCTTCAGAAATGCAGGACAGAGATTGTATCTTTTGCAGGCCTTATTTCTGCAGTTTAGGACAAATCCCGATTCCCCGCTCGCTTTATGCGCTTCATCATCGTGGCCTGGGATAGGCTGGGGTCTGATGGTGGAGAGTGCTCTTGCCTAGGTTTCCTTCAACGATACTGAGCCGTAGGGTCCTTGAACATCATCCGTGGCAGTATTAATTTAAAGCGTGGCTAATTTTGTTTGACTCGTGTTCTGATTAGCAGGCAGTAATACTCTGGCCTTAGGTGGGTGCCATCTGCTGCCCTCCGAGGCCAGAGCTGCAGCTGCTCTGCAGGAGAGAGCATCGAAGAGGTGCAGGGTGACTCTCCCCAGTGCAGTATCCGTGTCCCATACCTGGGCAGGGTGTTCGGGATCCTGCTCCAAAAACAGGGCTGGGGGTCCCTGCCCACCTCAGGCACAGCCGTGCCTTTTGGTGGGACCGCGTCTGGGGGCTCAGCTGCTCTGGCATCTCCGCGCTGCCAGACAAGGCTTTGCTGGCCCTGGCACATCAGCTCCCTCCACCCCTTGTGTTGTCCTCTGGGACTTCTTTAGACCAATTTATTTAGTCGCGGAGGGTTTTAAAATTCCTTTTTCCACACCGTTTTAGTGCTGGATGGAGAAGCCGGAGATGTGACGCACGGAGAGCACGCGGGCAGGACAAGCTGTGGGAGCAGACCCTCCCTTTTCCAGTGGCAGCAAACTGATTAGATTAGCTCAAGTTATAGTGTGCAGCTCCACCCTCCGTGCAGAAACTTAGCCCAGAAAAATAAAACAAACAAACTAACAACAAAAAAACAAAATCCAAACAATAAAATCACCTTTCGCTGGCTTGGCCGTGGAGTTGCGTTACGGTGTGATCCTCAGTAGCAGCATGAAGAGGACAGGTTAAAGAGATGGAGTCGTTTTGCTTGCTGCACGCGGGTCTTGGCTACACCATGTAATTCTGCTCTGGCTGGCGGTGGCCTGGCCTCATCTGCTGACTGCTCTGAAGCACAGCAGAGGATGCCGCATCGAGCGGTGTCTGCAGAGCGGCGGGGACAGCACTGTCTTGGACTGGCAGGGCTTTTTGCAGATTGAGGTCTGTCTGCGATCGCATTTTGGCTGTGCTTGTCCAGTTAAAAGCGGCTGGAGGTGTGGGTTTTATTCCACGTGTTGGTTAAGTGAAGTTTCTTGCCTGTAAAACTGTGCTTTACAAACTGAAAGATGATTGTGACTCTGAGGCACCTGTCTTGCCTTGTTTAGGTCTTTACTCTTCGAAGAGCTGTCGGGGTGTTCCAGCTGCTGAGTCAGGTATAGCAAATGCAATGTTTGCCTGGTGTTCCCCTACTCCGAGCAGCTGAAGTGCAGCCACAGGGCTCTGCTATAATTCATTTACCAGCGCTGAAGTTCCCCATGGCCAAGAGTTTGGGCTGGCAGTCAGAAAACTCGTGTTTGTTGAAAGGTTTGGCCTTCTGGGGAGCTGTGGCGGGGTCCTGCTTGGAATGAGGATGCGCTTCTGCTCGCAGCTGGGGCAAATGTCTTCAGCTTTGCTGTTTTGCTTTCGAGGTCAGCTCCACCTTGTTAAAGTCTTTCCAAAACCTTAGCTTGTATGTGCCCACCGTGGTGCTGGGCTCAAATTAAGGTGTATAAGGGTGGGCACTGGCTGGGAGATGCTACCCTGGATGAGCAGCAGGGACGTGGCTGGAGAAGGAGCTGAAGGTGATGGCATGGGAAGAAAAGCCGCAGGAAAAGAGAAAAGCAGACTGGGATTAACTGGAGTTAACGGAGAGTGATGGAGGAGACAGGGAGCAGGAGTTATTGGGAGCTCTGAGAGGGCAGCCAAGGGGAATTCAGTTGATTTGTTGAAATCTAAGGTGGTGTGTCTTAATTAGAGCAGCAGAGGTGTTCGTTATAAAGGTGTTTTCATCGATGGCTGGTTGCTTGCAGGCCCCTTTGAACCTGTTTTGCTGTGGCAGCAAGGCCAGGTGCCATCACTGCCTGTTCTTGTGTTGTTGCTGACTTCTGGGTCAGATTTCAAACAAATCCCTTAGTGTTGAGGGGAGGGGAGCCTCACTCTTTGGGGTCGCTGGGTGATAGCTGTAGCTTTTGCATTACCTCCCTGCAGAATTCCTGCCTCGCTAGTACCCAGGCCTGGGTAAATGAGAGGTTTGGTGTGAGGTGAACAAGATGTGTATCCCATGTCAGAAAATTGAGGCTGATGTGTATCAGGACAGTTATCACGGCCCTAACGAACACGATGTGTTGATGGCAGTGCCCTGCCTGCAGCTGGCACAGGAGATCACTGGAGACACAGCTGGGCTGAATGTCCATAGGGACACCGTGGGGTGGCTCGAGCTGATCTGAGGCTTCATGACCCCCGAAAGGGAAAAGTCCTGTTCTGTTGCTTTCCATTGCAGAAAACTACTCATTTAACTGTTTTTTAAGAAGGTTTTTTCCTAGGTTAGTGAGCTGAATGAGGTTATGGAAGAGAGCATTGTGCCCTGTAACAGGGGAGCAGTGGCTGCAAACTGCAGCACAGGAGGCTCAACTTTAATGTAAGGGAAAACATCTTTGCTGTGGAGCAGCTGATGGCCATGCAGCAAGGAATACAACTTTATTTTCCAGTACAGCTCAGCAGAGGTTTGTCAGCTTCCCTGGGAAGGGTTTCCCTTCTGAGCCAGCACCCCCGCTGCTTTCCCTCTCCTAGCGCCATAGGAGGCTGTGCTGTGAGGCCCATGAGATGCTGTGAGGCCCATGAGGTGCTGTGAGGCCCATGAGGTGCTGTGAGGCCCATGAGGTGCTGTGAGGCCCATGAGGTGCTGTGAGGCCCATGAGTGGCTGCGGGGTCCATGCGTTGCTGTGAGGTGCTGTGAGGCCGATGATGTGCTGTGAGTCCCATGAGGTGCTGTGAGTCCCATGAGGTGCACCAGGGATGCCCACTGCCCTCTGCATTTGCACTTTGGTCCAGCAAGTCTCAGTGAAAATCAGAGCTCAGGTTTTTTCACACCCAAGGCTACCAGGAAACGCGGGTTGAAACCGTCTCTTTTGGTTAGGTGAAGTGGTAGTGATGCCCACTTAACAGTGCATAGGAGGATAAATGCGCTGGTGTTTGTGGAGTACTTGTGATGCAACAGTGAGTGCTGTGTCTGTGGGGTTCGTGCAGTCGTGGTGCCAGCTGATAAAGGTTTTCTCAGCGTTTTCCTGCTTGCTGAGCAAAGACAGTCTATATTTTAAAAAAACCACCACCAAAACAGTGTGACTCCAAGACTAACCAGAACAGGTACACTGAAGGAAGCTGCATCCCTGTTGTATCTCCACATCCAGGTATCACCCCACGACAGGGTCATTTCAGCGTCCGACACCTTTGGAGGTCGGAGCTGACGACCTGGGCTTCGTTAAGCGAGGCCTGGCTGGGTCCTTGCAGTTGCGGTGCTCGCTGGGGTGCGTACGTGGGGGGACCTCACAGCGGTGCTGCGCCATCCGTAGTAATTTAATGGACTTGATCCCTGCAGGTGGTGTTTCCTTACGAATGCTTTTTCCTCTCCTTCCGAGGAGACCTCAGTAATTCCTCAGCGTAAGTTGTGCTGATGCACGGCCATGCTCTGAATTGACAAATGGCTTTTTCTGGGCTTAGTGAGCAGCTGTAAGCCCTGAGGCAGGGAGAGAAGCTGCCGAAAAGAGGAGAAGGGGGTGAAATCCTTAGGATGGCATTGCTAGAAAGCACCGATATCTTGTGCTGGCTTCCTCCTGTGTAATGCATAGCTCTTTTAAAGTTACCAAAGCGTATGAAAAAATTTACAGTGTATCACAGTCACTAATGTGCTGATGCGAAGGCATCTTCGGCTCGCTCTGAGTCAACGTGCCTGAAGAACGGTAGATAATTGGCTTTGTAGACAAGCTGGTTACCTCTTGTGTTTTTGACCCCAAAATTAGAGATTTAAGACCTGAATGTCACAGTTTCTCTACCTAACTTTTTTCCACTAGTCCCGTGTAGAAGTTATTCTTTATCTTAAACGAAATCTTCAGGTGCAAATGAAGAGAAGCCACTTAGGCGAAGTGTGCTTGGAGCTGTTTGTAGCTTGGTTTTCAGCTGAGTTGGTGATTATTCACACTCTATACCGAGGTGACCCGGGTGTTTCTGCAGCTGTTTTGGGCACTGACCGTGTTTCCAGGGTCGCTTCCTTGGGTTAACTCAGTAGGACTCTGCAGTTTATGCCCCAGGTGTGGGATCGTAAGGTTTCCAAGTTTGCGCTGCTCCGAAAGTTTTGGACCAAAGTGGCCAAGCTGATGAGAGCGGATTGGGAAAAAGGGACCACTCGGGTGTTAGGAACCCCCTCACCAGGGGAATGAGGTGCAGGGATGGGTCTGACTTAGTGGTAGCTCTTTGGAGGGGAAACGCATCCACCTCTGATTTACCAGGCTGGAGCCAGTTTCACCTACCACGTTCATCAGTGGCCTGGAGGAGGTGCTGAGATATCAAAGCTTGGAGGTGACACTGGGATTTTTCAGGTCATCCGAAAGTGATGTTAAGACCTCACTGGTCTGAATTGGTGGCAAAAGAGGTGACTTAGGTTTTCACCACAGTAAGGTAACACCCAAGGGGATAGTAAGCTCTGCGTGATGTGAAACTTGGAATGGGCAGTTGCAGCTATTGAGTAAAACTTGGAGTCGCTGCTTGCAGTCATTTGGTATCGTTTGCTCTGTGCATCGTCAGCCAGAGAAGCTAAAAAAGAGCCAGGATGGGTGACAGGGCTGACGGGCGTGTGTGCTCCTGACAAGGCTGCGTGGTGGGGGAGCAGGAGAGGAAGGGGCATGGGACAGCAGTGGACTCCTGGATGCCCACAGAGCCGCCTCTCCAAAATCTCATGCTCTTCGTTGCAGGGAAATGGGGCGACGCTGGGGGAGCAGAGGGAAGCAGGGTCAGGAGGAGCAGCTCCCATGTCTGTGCCTGGAGCCTGAGGTCCACGCGGTGCCTGTTTGAAGCGCTCGGTTCCTTGTCAGCCCCTGCAGGTCCAGAAAGTTTGGCTGCAGAGCAAGGTCCCCACTGCAGCAGCTTGCAGCCGGTGGGTAGGTGAGAACTTTCTGCGTGCTGCTCTGTGAACTGTGTCTTGTTTTAGTGGCGTTTCCTTGTGCTGCAGCAGAGGAGGTGGCTGGTGAAGCCAAATTCCCCGGATCAAAGCCCGGCTCGTGCCAAATTCTGTGAGCCGCTGTAAGGAGGTGGTGGCTGCTGCGGGGGCCTGCGCCATCACGGATCCCTGG
>NW_010186893.1:0-1062 GCF_000695765.1 Mesitornis unicolor | reverse complement strand
GTGAAGGGCATTCGTGCACTTAATTTGTGTGTAGAGCACTAGAATTAGTTCTGGAAAACCTCAGAGAGGAGTTAGGATTTGTGACCATGCGCTGGGCTTTGCACGGGTCACCCACTGCGTTGTTTAAATGATTTTTCTTGTGTGTGCTGGAGAAGCAGAGAGGTGCGTTAATAATGTTAAACTTGGCTCGCTTCTACAACTTTCTGGCTTTAAATCAGAGTCTTTGTGGAGCAGACTTGTACGTCCCGTTTCTGCTGCCTAACAGGAGATCGTGCATAAGCCTCTGATCACCGAAAAACAAGACCCCACTGCCAACTGGTGTGGGAGCTCCAGCTCTCCAGGGGTGTTCTCTCTGCCCTCTCGGGGATTTGGCAGTGTTGGGTGATGCTCACGGGCGATGCTGAGCACCTGTGAGGCCAGGCTTCACCACGCACTGCTGCAAACGGGGGGTTTTCTGCTGGATTTTCTTGCAAAAAGGGCAAGACAAGTGAAAGAGGAGGAACCTGTGGCTGGAGGGAGGAGAGGGCAGGACACAGACCTATCTCACCTTTCCAGTGAGTCCTGAATGGCACCTGAATTTTAAGTCCTTGAGCACTTGTTTTTTTGCTGGAATAACGTCTGTGTTCGTTAGGATTCCTACGGTGCGTTCAGCCCAAGTGTTTGCAGCGGGCGGGCAAACTCCCTGTACTGTGCCGTGGACGAAGCATAGATGATGGCTTTTTATTATTTTTGGCCATATCATGTATTTCCCTTCACAGCTGAAGAAGCACGGATTGTCTGGGGGAGCTCCGAAGTTGTTAGATGCCAGTTTGATTTTACAGAATCCCTTTGAGGCGTTTAGCAGAGAATAAGAGCAGGAGAGGGGGTTGGCAGGTTTTGTTTCCAGCATCGCAGAGGCTCCGTGCATGGGGTGCATGGTGATGGTGGAGAAGCGTCCTAAGAGCAAAGACATCGTTAGCGAGACCTTTCGAGTGCGCAGGTTGCCGGTGAGAACCGCGTAACCTGCGCTGATAGCCTCAGGAACAGGTAAAACTGTTGTAATTGGGCAGTCTCCTCAGAACC
>NW_010186892.1:491-5003 GCF_000695765.1 Mesitornis unicolor | reverse complement strand
TCTGTGCCAGGGGTGCTGCACTGGGGCTGTTTGTATGCGCAGGGCGCTCACGCTGCCTCTGCTGACCCTTGCAGGTTGCTGGTCAAGTTTCCAGAGCTGAACTATCAGCTGAAGATCAAAGTTTGCATTGACAAGTGAGTCCTGCACCCTGGTCTCGCAGTGCTGTGTGGGGTTATCAGAGTGAGATGCATTGCTGCTGGTCCTGGAGCGGGCTCCATCCTTGCAGCGAGGACCGGCATCCCCTCCAGTAGAAGGGGAGGGTGGGGAGCAGTGCTGAGTCCCAGGGTTTGTTCCCATGTTGAGGGGACCTGAGGGGTTTGTGGGACTCGATGCTGCAATGCAGCCAGCCGCAACACCAGCATTGGGGTGGGGAGGCCGTGGCCGTGACTGGGTGTCTCTCTCCTTTCCTAGGGACTCCGGGGATGTTGCAGCACTTCGGGGGTAAGTGCAATGTTTGGGTTTGTTCTTGCTTCTGCTTTTAATCCTGGCAAGCGTCCTGCACTGGGGGCCCTGTCAGCCACGCTGTGCCTTCCCCTTTCGAGGTCCCGGAAGTTCAACATCCTGGGGACAAACACCAAAGTCATGAACATGGAGGAGTCCAACAACGGCAGCCTCTCAGCAGAGTTCAAGCACCTGGTGGGTACACGAGCTCTCGGCTGCTCCTGTTAGGGCTGTGCGCTGCTGTGGTGTTGCCTCAGCCTCTTCCTTCTCTCTGCAGACCCTGCGGGAGCAGCGGTGCGGTAACGGAGGCAGAGCCAACTGCGACGTAAGTGCTGGGGGGCGCTGGGTGCCCTTTGATGGCAGCTCTGCTCCTGTCCAGCAGCCGAGCACAGCCAGGGCTGTCACGGGCACCTCTGGCACATTGGCAGCTGCCAGACCAGCCCTGGCCACCCAGCAGCCCTAAGGCCACGTGTCAGGCCAAGGGCAGGTGTCTGCTGCGTGCTCACGGTGTCCCCGTCTACCCTAGGCCTCGCTGATAGTCACCGAGGAGCTGCACCTCATCACCTTCGAGACAGAGGTGTACCACCAGGGGCTGAAGATCGACCTGGAGGTGAGTGTGGGTGACTGCCACTGCCTGGGCACAGCGGAGCCCCGGGGAGATGTCCCAGGTCACGTCCTGTCTCTGCAGACCCACTCGCTGCCCGTGGTGGTCATCTCCAACATCTGCCAGATGCCCAACGCCTGGGCGTCCATCCTGTGGTACAACATGCTGACCAACAACCCCAAGGTAGGGCCGGGCTCTGTGGGGGCAGCTGGGAAGCATCCCGACAGGTGGGGAAGGAGCTGCCGAGGGAAACTGCAGACTGGTGGCAGCGCTGGGCCTCGCTCCTGCCTGCCCCGTGTCCTGCTCAGGGCCGTGTTTTCCCCTGTGCAGAACGTGAACTTCTTCACCAAGCCCCCCATCGGGACATGGGACCAGGTTGCGGAGGTGCTGAGCTGGCAGTTCTCCTCCACCACCAAGCGCGGGCTCAGCATCGAGCAGCTGACCACGCTGGCAGAGAAGCTCCTAGGTAACGCGGCGTGGGCGTCCTGCTGTACCTGCTGTCCCTCGGGCTGGCTGGCTGGCTGGCTGTGTGCTATGGGAGCCAGGTCGTGGTGTTGGGAAGGGGAGCTGGAGTTGCCAGTGGCTCAGTTTCCCCCAAACACCACAAACCTCGGGCTGCTCCCTGGGGATGGGTCTGTGGAGGAACAGCTCCATCTGAACGCTGGTGCTCCTGTTCTGTGCCAGGGCCGGGCGTGAATTATTCCGGCTGCCAGATCACCTGGGCCAAGTTCTGCAAGGTAAAACTCCTTGTCCTCTCCTGAGCCCTTCCCGTGGTTGCTCCCTTCCTCCAAGCCGTGCTCAGCCCCCTGTGCCCTCTCCTTAGGAGAACATGGCTGGAAAAGGCTTCTCCTTCTGGGTCTGGCTGGACAACATCATCGACTTGGTGAAGAAATACATCCTGGCGCTGTGGAACGAAGGGTGAGCCTGGGCCTGGGCTGGGCCGTGGGGGGGTCCACAGATCCTGTCCTGAGGGTGGGGGCCATGTCCAGGTGGGCTCTCCTGGGATGCTTTGTCTGTCCAGGCTCTGTTGGCTGGTTCGGGGTGAAACCCCTCTCTGTCCGCTGGGAATTCCTAAAATGCCAGTGGCCAGGCTGGGCCCTGCAGAGCTGTGAGGGTTTGTGTTGCAGAGCAGCTGCCCCACTGTCCTGACCCTCTCCTCTCTTCCCCACGCCCAGGTACATCATGGGGTTCATCAGCAAGGAGCGGGAGCGAGCCATCCTCAGCACCAAGCCCCCAGGCACCTTCCTGCTGCGCTTCAGCGAGAGCAGCAAGGAGGGCGGCATCACCTTCACCTGGGTGGAGAAGGACATCAGTGGTGCGTGGCTCTCCCTGCACTGCCCTGGCTCTGCCCCCATCACCGCTGTGGTTCAGCCAGCGTTCCTGGCTCTGGAGGGGGCTTGGACCATGGGAACATCCCCTCAGAAGACACTTTGTTGTGTCCCGATGAGCCCTCTCCCCTGGTTGAGTCTTTAAGCCCAGGTGCCCTTTCCTGGTCTCTGGGTGCCCCTGTGCAGGTGCTGCCCGTACAGCACAGTTTTCCGCGGCACTGAAACCCCCTGACACATCCTTGTCCTGCCATGGTCCGCTGTGGGACACCTGGGGCTGAGCACGGCCACAGGCCCATCTCGTCCTGCAGTGTTTGAGGAAAAGCCTGCCTCTGCCCCGGGAACGCGGGTGTCCTGTGTGTCTTGGCCCGTGTCAAAAGGCTCCTTTCCTTGCGCAGGGAAGACCCAGATCCAGTCCGTGGAGCCTTACACCAAGCAGCAGCTGAACAACATGTCCTTCGCGGAGATCATCATGGGCTACAAAATCATGGATGCCACCAACATCCTGGTGTCCCCCCTGGTGTACCTGTACCCCGACATCCCCAAGGAGGAGGCGTTTGGGAAGTACTGCCGCTCCGAGAGCCAGGAGCACTCCGAGGCCACCGACTCAGGTAGTCGTTGACTTTCTGTGCCCCAGCTCCAGGGCGGTGCTGGGGGCAGAGCTGTCACAGCCGGGATCCTGCGCTGGTCCCCGAGGGCACAGCCACGGCGTGGACCTGGTGGTGGGGTCCCGTGAGGTGGGGGCTGCGCAGGGGCAGGGACGGGGGGACAGCAGGGTTCTCCCTCCGGCACCTGGCGACGGGGCTGCTCCCTCCTCCGCAGGCGCTGCTCCCTATCTGAAGACCAAGTTCATCTGTGTCACCCCGTAAGGGCTTCTTGGCATTTGTGTGCTCGGCTCCGCCTGAGGTGGGGTTTCTCCCCCACCGCTGCTCGGTCTCTGTCCTGGTGCCATGAAGCTGCCCTGGCTGCAGCCCTGTCCCTCCCCTCCCGGGGCCCCTTTCCTCTGGAGCACGGCCTGGATGGCTGTGCCGTGCCCTGGGGCCCATTGGGGGGACAGGGGAGGTTGGGGAGTTCTGGCTGGGCCCTGACGCTGGGGGTTTCCGTGCTTTTCCCTCGGACAGCACCTCCTTCAGCAACACCATCGACCTGCCCATGTCCCCGCGCACCCTGGACTCGCTCATGCAGTTTGGCAACAGCAGCGAGGGCGCGGAGGCCAACGCAGGAGGGCAGTTTGGTGAGTCTGGTGGCTCTGGTGGGGGTCCTGGCCGCGGCCATGCACCGGCCCGGTAACCTCCAGCTGTGTCCCCGCAGAGTCGCTGACCTTCGACATGGAGCTGACCCCGGAGTGTGCGTCTTCACCCATGTGAGGGGTCTTAGGGCCTCCCCCCTCGAGGAGCCCCCGCTCTTGCCCTACTCAGCCGCGGCTGCTCTGGGCCCTTCCTCAGGGCAGTGGGGGCTGAGGTCCTTGTCACCTGTCCCTGGTTTACCCAAACGAGTGCCCCATTCGTCTCTTTGGGGGTGGGGGGATGAACCTTTTTCTAGTTCCTTCCATAACGGTTTTTTATCATTGTTTTACTCATTCAAGTGCCTATTAGCCTCCAATCGCAGCCTCAGTTTTTACAAATGCTTCTGCAGCCCCAGGTGTGCTGCCCGCCCTGCAGAGCTGCTTTCCTGACTGCCAGAGTCCCAGACCCTCAGAGATCTCACGAGCCCAGATTCGCCTCCAGGGCCCTGAGCAGGCATCAGCCACCTCTGATAGTGGAGGTCTCCCTGCTGCTCCCCTCCCAGAGCTCACAGAGGGCTCCTCTCAGCACCTTTGGCCTCACATTTGTCCAGGGGGACCAGCAAGGGGCTCAGCGCTGCGAGGGCCATGGGCACCCCTGCTCTTTGAGGGTCATGAGTCTGCCAGGCTCTGCTGGGAGCAGGGAGTTTCGGGGCTGCCTGTGCTTTCCCTAGCTCCCTGCTGCGGACACCGGGGTCCACCTGGCCCCAGCAGCCACAGGGCTCCTGCTGGGATCACTGGTTTCCCTGCAGCAGCAGGGCAGGGGCGGATCCCAGCACCACTGCATGCGTATGAGCATGCAGTGTCTGCAGCTTGGGTCTGTTTTGGGACCCAGGTACAGTGTGGCTCACCCTGTGGCT
>NW_010186892.1:0-227 GCF_000695765.1 Mesitornis unicolor | reverse complement strand
GCGAGGCGCAGGTTCCCTTGTGAGGAAAGGTGGAAGCTGAGCAATGGTTGTGGTTCTGTGTGTACCGAAATGAGGGTAGCCCCCCAGCTCATTACACACAGTGGGCCTGTAGACACCATGAATGAGGAAGGGAGAGCTGCCCCCCTCCAGCACCTGGAAGCCCATGGTGGGGCTAGGGGGGCACAGGAGGTGTGCGCCGCGCTCGGCTGGGGCAGGGGAGTGGGGGG
>NW_010186891.1:37334-39874 GCF_000695765.1 Mesitornis unicolor | reverse complement strand
GGCCCCCGCCCCGCTACCTGCCTTAAAGGGGCCGCGGCCTCCAGCGGCGCCTCCCGGGTGCCCCCGAGCGTGCGAACCCCTCCAAATCGTCACGGTAATGTCCAAAAGGAAGCCTAAAAGCAAAATAAGTGCAAAGAACACGTATAGAACTGGGATTCTGGATTGTACTGGGAGAAAATAAGTTCTCAGCAAAACCAGTAATCGCACAGTTATTATTCGTTATTCTGATAATTATTCATTATATAAGGATTCGTTCTGTACATTATCGGGATCATGGAAAAAAATTACTTTGGTTGGTTACTGACAAAATAAAACCTTGCTGAAATGCTTGTGTTTGTTTTGTCTCGGATTACCTACTAGACAGTGGACTTCGGAACTAAGTTGAGTGTCACGCACTTATGTAACCATTAATACCTGTAACATTTGATAAAATCTGTTAACACTTGCATTTCTGTTTCCATTTCTTTCTGTTTAAAGTGAACATATTCAGTCAACTGTGACTCCACGTGAATAGCCATTTTATGCCTAGTAAACAAGTATGAGAAGGTTACAGCAACTGGATGTAATTTTCTATACAGAAAATGATATCAGTGTTAATTCCTGTGTGAAGCAAAGAAAAAGATGAGACTAAAATGGGACAAGTCTGACATTTTGCCCAGCAGACCATTAAGGAAGACTGCATCTCCCTTTAGCTACATTAGTTACAAGTGAGTTGTGGCTGTTTCAATTACTTCCTCTCAAACACTTCATTCATAGGTTTCTGAAGTCTTAAATTTCTTTCTTTTGAATGAACTAAACAAAAAATAACTCATTAGTTATTTCTTCTGGTTTTGAGATTCATCTATACGTGCTAGTGTATGTCTAAATGCAATTAACTTAGTTTTCATCTTCTGCGGCAATGAGATAACTTGTTACAGGTAAGAAGTTACAGATAACTTTTGTAACTTGCTCACAGTTCTCAATCTGATGAAGTCTCTACATTGCCTCAATCTTCAGTAGTGCAGAGTTCAAACACTACGACAGCTCATAATTAAACAAAAGACACATCACCATCATAGTTATTAACAAACTATTTTAATTCTCAGTAGCTAATACTCTAAATTAGTCACCTGGATTAAAATTAAATCACAATTAAATACGACAATTAAATCATGCAAATAAATTGTATCATTTTCTTCATGCTAACACTTTTGCCTATATCCTCTTAATCCATAGAGGATACTTTTTCATCTGTTTATAATATATCTGAGCACAATGTCGAAACATTGGATTGGGAAAAACAAGGGGGAAAAAGGGAATGCATGCACAATTTTGCACTTTTAGCTTTAGGTGAGCGCCCTCTTGTGATACTTTGCAAGACAGAACAAGATGAACGGCTGCTTAGTATTGCAATACAACTTGCAAAGCTCTTTTCTGCTCAAAAGAACTAAGAAACTGTGTAACTATAGCCTGAGCCAACAATACAAACAGGTGTGTGCAATTACTCTGTCAGAACGCCTGAAAGAACCTCATCAGGCCAATTAACCCTGCAGAAGCAGGACGGTCACTGTGTACTTTTCACATAATAATTAGGCATCTGAGCTTAACACTGTAAAACAGAAGAATCAAGTAAGACTTCATAAACAAATTCAGTGGACCAGGTACAAGCTGGTTAAAACTAAACATTGGAATAAACACACTGTGTACTTAACACAGCTCTTCCATATTTGCACACTTGCTACCAGGTATTTTGGGACAGTAAATGGCAACCTGCTGGTCCCCGTGGTTACCTGAGTGCAAAGGACAGTGGAGGGAGCTGAGCACTCAAGTGCTTCAGGTGAGCTTCCACCTGCTGAGGCTTCACCAGCTGTAACACCTGTCCCAGATTTTCTACTGGCATGACTGTCTTCACCCAAATAATGGAAAAGCAAGCAAGCAAGCAAACAAACCAACCAGTCCAAATTGCCTCCCTCCTAGTGTTCTTTCTCCCTGTAATGCAACTTCCACAAGGCATCCCCAGCCCTGGCATGTAGGCCGGGCTGCGGTTGCACCAAGTGAGCAGATTGTTGCACGTGGGGACACAACCAATTTTGCTCATAAGGCTATGGAGAGCAGAAGATGCTCATATCCTGACAGAAACCTTAAGGGGAGCTACATGGCTCTTCTGAACAGCCTAATGCTAAACTTGAGCGGGTAAAGCATGGAGAAAGCAACCTATGACAGGTTCTCCACAGCTAGGAAGCCCAGATTCTGCTGGGCTTCCCCCTCTGATGGAGGGGCAACCCCTAGTGCGGAAAATTAATGGTGATTCTGGGCAAAGGCCGCCGCGGGCCCGTGCAGCCTCTGCACCTCTCACAGGGGCAGCCCAGGCTTCCACCCAGAGACCGAGACCTCCCGCCGGCTGTGCCGAGGGGCAGCTGCCCCCACAGAGCGAGCTTCACGGCGCGGCAGCCGCGCCTCACCCTCCGTGAGGGGAGGGGCCCCGGCGCTCTACCGCGGCGCATGCGCGCCTCCGCGTCTGACCGGCGGGAGCGGACTGGCTGGCGGGCGAGTCGGTGGCT
>NW_010186891.1:34423-37164 GCF_000695765.1 Mesitornis unicolor | reverse complement strand
GGGCCGCCGCGCGCACGAGCTGCGCCTGCGGGCCCTGCTGGAGCAGGTAACCAGGCCCCCCCTACCAGGCTCCCCTCTCCCGTCTTCAGCCGGGCCTCCGAGCACCCGGGCCCTGTCGCAGGGGTGGGCAGCACCAAGCCGGCTGACGCAGCCGGGGCGTCTCCGCACAGCGCGGTGAGCACGCGGGCCTGCCCGGGCCGTTCTGCCCCGGCAGTTCTTACTCCGGAAAACCGGCCCTTTTGAACCCCCCGGGCCGGGTAGCTCGGCTGGCATTGCCGTAGTGGCAGAGACTTTAGGGAGCCCCGAGATGAAAGGCCACGTTTGGGAGAAAAGGTGTTTGCCTTGGACTGTGCGTTTGCCGAGAAAGGCCCAGCAAACAGTTAAAAGATTTTTTTTTAAAACAGTAATACTAACAGACTGTTGCATCAGTTAAAAAAATGGTACTTGTGCCAAAACAACGTATTTCTTTGTCTCCAATGTACACAAATCATTATCAATGAATTCTCAAGTGCTTTAGTGCTTGAACATCCTTAGTCGCATAGCTACTTTTTCAAACTTAACTTTCATAGCACACTTCAGAAATTAATTAATTTTATTGAATTCGTTTTAGTGTTACTGGGACATGTGAAAAAAGCCTCTGGACTGTCAAGCTGCTGTAGTAATGCTTCATGGGTTTATGAGTACCTTCCCTCTAGGGATCTTTTCTGCAGTTTCCAAAGATGAGTGTAGTTCCCAACGCAGTGAAGAACAGAGAAAGCATGTCTCTGGTTGCAGTTTTGACGCATTATATTCTGTAAGTGGTTTCCTTACCCATTAGGTAGTAACTGAAAAGAAAAATATGCAGATAGGAAGATGTGTTACAAGTGAAACTATATTTCACTTCTGATCATCATTAATATTTTTGATTCTGTTATACCCAGTTATTTCCCTTTCTTCCAGTTTTCTCTATTGAATTCCTGCAGTTGTAGATTCTTGTCTAGAGAATACATCAAATAATCTATAGTCTTCTGGGGAGTAATTAACATGTGTGTGTTGCAGTGGGTTTGTGTGTACCTCAAAGAATATTTGAAAATGGAAATTAGCCAGAGTTTTAATATCAGGATGCACTAATGTAGTTGCACTGAATGTGTGGAAAAAGTAATCACTTAACTTTTCTCTGAAAAGGTTCGTAACATTGGATAATATAAAACAGCATAATGAAGATACAAACTGCTGTTTGCTGTTGGAAAGAAGGATAACAAGTTGCATAAAGTTGTGTTAATTTTTAATTTCCAAGTTTGGTAGTTAACTTTATATTATTATTATGAAGGGAAAATGTCCTGAAGATGGATGGGATGAAAGCACCATTGAACTGTTTCTTCATGAACTTGCTATAATGGACAGCAATAACTTTCTGGGCAACTGTGGTGTGGGTGAGAGGGAAGGAAGAGTGGCATCAGGACTCGTTGCCCGAAGGCATTACAGGTACAAATTATTAGCAATTTGAATTAGTCAGATTTATTATTATTGCTTTCAAATGGCATATTTTGTTGTCTTGTTATTGGAGACCTTGATAGTATTTGAGAAAAAACAATACAATGCAGTATTGAATTGATACAATCTTCTGTATTGAATTTTTATTAATAACTCATTGGAAAGTCTTGAATTAAACAAAAATCTTTTGTCAGGGTTATGTCCTGTATGCTGAGCTGTTGGAAGCTTAAGAGGTTGAGTTGACTGCATGTGAGGGAAGCAGAGATCTTCCTGTTTTAAAATAATCAGTGCATTACTTGCCTTTTCTAACACAATCCAGTTTTTAATCTGTATATTATTAAAAACTACTGCATAGTATAGTAAAGTACCAAACATTCCAGGTCAACAGCTGTTGGCATTTTGCTACATTTATTAATATCTTTATACTGTGATTAGCTGATATGCACAAGAAAACCCAGTCAATTTATAATACATTTTATATGAAGGAAGCAGATCTATAAGGAAAGAAGAGCTTTTAATAGCTTGCAGCCCTTCTAACACTTGATGGGTACGTTGGATGCTATAGTTCTAGAGGCTCTGCACTAATTCCTTTATGAAGGTATACTTTTTTTTATGGAGTTCTCTGCTGAGTACCTTGCTGTGATGTTTTATTTAACAGGAGTGAAACAAGGTGGTATTTCCTGGAATTTTTTGCCTTGAGAGATTAACACAAAATCCAGTGAAATCTCCCCAACAGAGACCAGAAATTTAGTAAGCTTTACCATATGGAAGTTGAATTACTTAGGCTTAATGGCTTTCATAAGCCCTACAGTACCATGAAAAATTAATGGAGAAAACCACTAATACATCAGTTTGGCTTTTTTCATTTCTGTGCTGCTCTCCAGACTAGGCAATGTGTGGTGACAGAGGCACAGGGTCATGCTGGGGAGAGTATCTGAGGAAATATTCCTTCCTGACAGTGCTGGAAAAAGCATGCCCAGTTTCTGGCCAGATAGAGCCTGGGCTGCCACACGCAGTTCTGTCACCTGGCATCCTGCCTGCACCTCTGTCAGCTATAACAAGGAAAGGCATAGAGGTGTCCTCCACTTACTAATGCAATAATTTTTACAGGTGTCTTTGGGAGTGGTGGAGGTAGCAGGAGGTGGTTCTCAAGCTGTCTTTGCTTTCAACTTAAGAAAATCTAAGGGCCAATCCTAGGGGGGACTGCCCTTTAGGAAGGAGTACATATGTGCAGAAAAGAAAAAGTAGTGGTATAAGAAAGCTGTTAA
>NW_010186891.1:0-34392 GCF_000695765.1 Mesitornis unicolor | reverse complement strand
AGGAATGAGGGAAGAAGTTATTTTTGATGGAGTGAGGATTGTATACAAGTTTCAATTAATTATCAAACTATTTTTGATTTCAAACTACAGCTTGAAATGGGGAAAAAAATTAAGATGTAAAACTAAGCTCCAAGAAGTTCTGAATTCCATAGACTCATCAGACTGCATTTTACTCTATTCCCAGTACAAAACCAGAAATAAAGCAATAAATAGATGTGTATTGTTACTAGCTTACTTGAGCAGCTGCTGCATTTCAGCCATGGGTGAAGTTAGTTCTGTAAGGTTAAATTTTAGAAACAATTTCAGGATCCTCCACTCCTGAAAGGTGTTAAATGGTGTCCAACATTTATAAGTGCAGTTTATAAACATAATTTATAAACAGAATGCAGAGAGAGATGGTATTGCATGATATATAGTATTGAATAGTAGAATGGGGTAGATGAAGTGATGATGTAGAAAAAGACAGGCGAAGTGGCAGATTAACTTAACTGTCTTTCAGGACATTTTGTCACAGTGTATGTTATTTATTTGCCCTGTGGAGATGAAGCATTTGTCAGGGGAGTATCTGCATAGAGCCACTATGCCTATGGTATGCTACACTGTTGGTAACTGATTTTTGTTTTCCTTGGAGTTGTGTGTCTGAACACATCAGCATTTATAATGCTAATTCAACAGACATCGAGAAGTGCTGAGGTGTGCTTAAAAGGAAGCCTGCCAGATGCTAAAGTGTTGCTACTATGGGTCTTCTCAGTTTTTACTTGCATACTGGAACATTGTTAATCTACTGTTAAAAGAATAAAATAACAGTTTCACACAAATATATGTACTTTGTTAGAATGGAACTCATGGCAGATAGTGATGTTGTATTGAATATAGCATTTTCCACAATTGTTTATCAAATTCTCTTGAGTCAGCAAGAATTATTGCTTTGAGATGTAAAAAAACCTGATGTGTGTTTTCAACCTTTTTTTGTTTAGGTTGATCCATGGAATCGGAAGGTCAGGTGATATTTCTGCAGTCCAGCCTAAAGCTGCAGGGTCTAGCCTTTTGAACAAACTTACTAATTCAGTAATTCTGGATATTATAAAGCAGGCTGGTAAGTGTAAATCTGAAAATATCTCTCATTTTGAGGGCATGTAATGGATCCCTCATGTTAATTATTGGGTTGCTTTTTATGTGCAGGTGTCCGGACAGTGACCAATTGCTTTGTGGTTCCTATGGCAACCGGCATGAGTCTAACTCTGTGTTTTTTAACATTGCGGCACAAGAGACCAAAGGCAAAATACATTATCTGGCCCCGTATAGACCAGAAATCTTGCTTTAAATCAATGATAACTGCAGGTAAGAAGGAGCTGACTGATTACGCAGTGTGTTCTTCTAACAGATATAAAACTTCGTCTAGCAGAGTGATAAACTTTTATGCTTACAGTAAGATCCAGAAAAGGCCTAATGCGTGTAAGTGCTTTATTTCTACACGCCTGATTTCTAACATGCAATCACATGTGTGAGTTGTCTTCTAAATGCCTTGTAAAACTTAAGTGTATGCTGAGGTACAGAGGTATGTAAAGTCATCAATAGAGAACACAACACTAACAAGGAAGTTAGAGTTTACTCTTGGAGTTAGATGACTAATTTGCTGTCCTGAGACTTGTGTAAAACCAAGGCTCATGGTTCAAATCTCTCTTAGATTTACGCAGAAAGCTAACGTATCCTAGGAATTGTGCTCACAAGGTGACCAACTGTCTGAATCACACATTCTTTTTGAACATGGGAAGTGTTAGCTGCCCTATTTGTTTTTAATCTTGTGATGCCACTCAGCTCACGCAGGAAATGAGTTTGGTGCGTTTCTTAGTTCAAACCTTAATTTCTCTCCAATGGAATTCCTTGTTTCCCACACTACAAGTAAGCTAAGGGTAGAAGTCTATCCCTGCACTTAAGCTGTTCCTTCTTGCAGACAGATGCATGGGATCAAGGAAAGGGCAAGTAAGGGAGAACATAATTTTCCAGCTCAGTGCACATACCTGCAGGTGGTGGCATAGATTCTGGTCCTAGTTTCTAGGACACATTTATTTTCTGCATAAAAGACTCATTAGATAAAAATGACTAAAAAATTGGAAGCAGGGGCTGGATTCTGTCCAGGTAAGATGCAAAGGGGTTTAAAAAGAATCAGATCAGAACAAACAGAATATATATAAGAAAAGTGGGAGTGTTTTCAATATATTGTGCTCAATTTAGAGCATCAAACTAAGGAAATTACATTTATAATGGAGAAGATTGTGAGGAAATATAATTGATTGTTAGTTTTTTGAATAGTTAAGATAGCTATCACATAATTAAAAGAATTATCAACTAAAAGAGAAGCAGGTATTAAATATCTAACAACTATCTATTCAATGCAATCTGTTTTTTAAGAAAGCAACAGTCACTTCAGGTAGCGTGATGTTGCTGGCATGCCACACCTGTATGGGGAAGGGAATATATGGTTTCCAGTATTTTATTATTGAACGAAACCTTATTTATTTATTTATTAGCTAGAAATTTGAGCATCTACCATGACAGGCTTCCCTCTTTAAGAAAAAAACTCTTTTAAGTGCTAGGTTAGGTCAACCATGCCTTTGTCTGGCTGAATCTTGAAAGTCTTTGAGGGTGGAGATTCCACAACCTCTCTGGATAGCAGTTCCAGTGCTGTGCTATCCTCTGAATGAAAGCTTTTCTTGCTGTTTGTTCTGAACCTCTCAAGCCAAAATTTGTTGCTGTTGCCTCTCATTATATCCTACCAAGGAGAATTTGGCTCTCTTGTCTCTCTAATTCCCTTTCAGATGGTTGGGGGGCTGCTATTAGATATTCACTGTAGCCTCTTCAGGATTTCTTACAGCCTTTCTAAGATGTGTGTGCTATACCGCAACCCCTCTGGTTTTTCGACATCCGTCTTGAGTAGCCCTTTCCAAAACAAGACACTCCAGCACTTAGAAGAAGGGAATAACTTCCTTTTCTCAAACATTTTTCATATGTGTCCTTGAGAAACAACCTTATGAGGTTCAAATGTTGTACATCTTAAATACAAAGTTCGACTGGAAGCTGGAAAAAAATAAAAGACTTAGGAAATAGCCAGGATTTTATAATATGACAAAGTTCACTTTCAAAATTAGGTCAGACGTGGACAATTTATCTTTTAAGAAGTAATTTGGAAGTTTATAGTTTGAATAAGGCAGAGCCTTATGATGAAAGCCAATTCATAATGATCATTATTGCATTGCAACATATAATGACATCCTTTTTTAGAGAAGCTGTTTTAGTATACTGATGTTTTACAAGAAAGCCACTCAAACACTTTATTTTTAATTGGGAGGGAAGAGGTTAATCTGTTTTTAAACCAATTTTCAAACCTGTTGCTGTTGCATCCAAAGAATGTAAGGTAAGCTTTAGTCTGGAGTCCAGTATTTAACAAGAATATTACTGTAGTTATACAGACATTGTACAATAAAGCAGTTTATGTATCTGTGTTCTTGATCCAAGTTTGAAAGGATCTGTTAAAGCAACAGAAGCAAGAAGATTTTTCAGATTCATCCTGGAACTAAAAACCTACAGTTAGTCTGAGATTTGATGATACAAATCTCACTTGTTTTTTGGTTAGGCTTTGAGCCTGTGGTGATAGAAAATGTGTTAGAAGGCGATGAGCTACGGACCGACATCGAAGCAGTGGAGGCTAAAGTCAAGGCTCTTGGTGCTGAAAATATTCTTTGTGTGCATTCTACAACATCTTGCTTTGCTCCAAGGGTACCTGATAGGTAAGTAGTCTTTGTAGTAGTCTGTGTTACTTGTTACTGGGGAAAAGAAACAAACACTAAAACCAAAAAAAACCCAAACAGAACCACCATGTTTTAAATGTCCATCTTCCTAAAATTGCTTAATTACTGCCAACAATTAGTAACGACACTTTATTCCCCTTGCTGTAGGAAAATGGCAGGTTGAAACAATGTTGCACTTTAAGAAAAGTATATTTTAAAAATGAGAATAATGGAAAAGTTTTTCCTTCTGTCATATAACTGAGGTTAGAGATGATCTTGTGTGGTGAAATGAATGCCATTTTGGCAGTGGTTTTCTTATTTCAGAAAAGTGGTAAAAGTAGACTTTCATAGCAACATAGTCCAGGAAATGTCATTCCATAGTTAATGCCATATTTTAATATTACTGTTGGCTTTTCTACTCTTTTTCTTTAGCCAGTGATGAATTTTCCTAGGCTGTTAATGCAGTTTAAAAAAAAAGCTGCAGCTAAATTTAATTTTTTTGCTTGAGTTACTCTTTCCTGTATTATACTGATGTTTATAGGGCTAATTAAGATATACTGGTATAAGGAAACTCTTGGAAGCATCTAGGGCAGATGTGCTGTATAACATATGATTTGCCCTGCTGTAGCTTATCTTGATTTGAACATTTGCTGCCTGATTGCATGATGCTACTTCATATAATTTCCAGCTGTTAAATCACCATTAAAAGAAGCTTGAAATACTTTGCATTGCATTCTTTCCTAATATTATGTGTCGATGTACATAACTTCCGTAGTTGCTGCAGAGATGTCATTCAAGCATTAGCTCAAACTGAGATGAACGTTGCAGTTATGGGTGGGAAATAAGAGTATCTGAGACATTATTTCAATGTGTAGCTTCGTTATGAAATGTTTGAAAAACTTCTCAATCTGAAAATGGAATAGAGGTGGCTGACATACTTGGTATATTGAGTCATTTGTCCAAAATGAGCACCTCTGTTACTCACAAAACCTGCTTGCTTTATTTGCTTACGAAAATAACATCAATAAGCAAATTCATTACGTTTTACAATTGAACAGGTATATTTTACGGGCTTTTATGTAGCACACTGAAGTATAAGATACTAGTAAAATATCTATTTTTACATGGTTTCAAATGTAGTGTCTCAGTTTTTCCACTTTAATTGTTTTTAATTTATCACAAAATTTTAAAGACTTATGTTAACAGTTCCTCTGCAGTGCATGCTTTTTTTTGTTAAATTACTTTGTTATCTGGAAACTTTAGTTGCATATTTGCAGTGACTCTGAAACATGGCAAGTAAATATATGTTTTGCTCTTGTTTCCTACCTTAAAAAAAAGCAAAAAAGCAGTATTTATCATAGGTTAGCCCAGTTGCTAGAGGGAAGTTAAAACCGTACAATTCTGTCAGAATAGTATGAACATTGCTTGAAGTTGACTTGCAGATTTATTGGCTAACTTAAATCACAGCTATCAAAATTGAATGGTCTATTTTATAGCTTGGGTAAATGAATCTTTTCCTTATCTACCTCCTCTTTTTGACATGTGATTGTTTTGTCCTCTGCAACTAAGAGATGAATTATTAGGTAGTGGCACTGTGGTATGATATACCGCAGATATAGGAGGATTTGAATGCACTTTCTGTTTAAAGGATACTGTCAGCTAGTGAAGGCCATAACATTCATCTTCCTACAGGAAGGAAAATCCCATACAGCATTTCTGGTGGGCGCCATTTTAAATGTCTATTTTTAAATATCTTGCATTTGTAAGACTTTTTTTAGCTGTGGTGGTTGTGTTTTAGAATTTTAAGTGGCTTAGAGTTGTTAAAAGCTCAGGGTGAGAGTTTTATGTGTGTGCACCTATAGCTTTCCCTGGAAGTATTGTTTAACTTTATGGGAATGATTCACTAGTGTATTAACCTCCTTCCTCAGACATCAGTTCTCAGTCTTTTACCTGCTGTTGCTGTGAGTTGTCTCTAAAACTACAGTATTTAACAGAGAACTAATGGGGGAGAGCGAAAGTGTCTTTCAGTTTCTCTACTTGGCTTTCATTAATATTAGAAGAAAGAGCAAAGCTTTCTTTTTATGAACTTTTCACGAGCAGGAGAGAAAGAAAGAATAAATTGGAAATTACTTCTGCAAGTCCTATTTGTGACTTCTAAGAACTCGAGTAGTAGTGAAACTTACATTAATGCTTAATTTTTCTAATATGACTAGCAGTACTTTTAACGGTGTGTTTTGAGCCTTGGCAGCAGACAAGTGCTGTGTGTAACTGTGTGCTTCCCTTGCATAATCACATATTCTTTCCAAACTGTAGCACCCTCATCCTGTATTGTAATATGGATCTAATTATTCAACAGAATGTTTTTAGGAAAGTAAAGAGACTTTTCTGTTTTCAGTACTTATAGAAGGTAGCTTATTGCTCCGTTAAGTCTCAGGAGGTAAGAAAGACAAACATACATAGCAGTACACCCTCTGTGTTTCCAGTTTGGTGAAATTCTCTACCTGCACTTGAAAAGCCTGTAAGAGGGGAGCTGTTTTCCTTTGCATCTGTGTGGAAGGGGAGGCATGAGTCTGATTAAGATCAGCAGATCAGAAGGCAAAAACTTTCCCCTGTGTAGTCTTATGTTTTCTGAAATATTCTGTTAATGTTACATGGTTCAAGATTCAGGATGTTGATAAATGTGAAAAATTATTTGACATGCAGCTCCTGACGAATATCTTGAATGCAAAAGATCAGTATGTACATTTTACTACTGGTGTTTCCTAATCATTAAATGCTTGTGATTTCTTTAGGAATAATATGGCAATGATGATGTTTTCTTAAGGATTGAGGTTCAGAAAATTTAATCTGAGGTTTGCAGCTGAATTTTGCGTTACAGAACGACACTAGGCAATGTAATAGAAATAGAATGCAAAGGAATGTCACCTCTTGGAAAATGTTTTCTTACTCTGTCACATTTTATATGAATGTCAGTAAATTACAGTGAGAGGCTGTACAGAAGGAGATAGAGTAAAAATGCATTGGAAGTTTAGAGTTTTCTGACTTTTAAAAAAATAATACTACCTTTATCATCACTTTAAATTATCATATTTTACTTTATTTTTTTAAAATAGATTTTATTTCTAAAATGTATTCACAAGTTTGTGGAAAATCAAGAGGCTTTTTTTTTTAAATAGAGCATGATTGTAGTGCTTCAAAAAAGGATATTAATACTTGTGCGTTTAAAATGCTGAAGGCCCTTAACCAAAATGACTTAGATCCTAGTTTGACTGAGAAATCAATCCAGGCTGAGGTCACTGTGATTTTAGGGATTTCTAAAGGCAAGTGAAGAATTGTTTTTATTTCCAAGTAAACGCTTGAACAAAGTTTTAAATTTGTTGCTCTCTACATTCAGACATTTTAGGGCTCTCCATTCCTTTGAAGAATATCTTCTCTAAGAATCAGTTTAACTGAGATAGGCAAGTGAGATTTCAGCCAAAGAGCTGAAATATTAGTCCTTTGAAATAAACAGTAGCACGTAAAAACTTCCTGTTACATGATGCTTTTGATTCCCAAGGCATATCTTGAAACTTCTATTACGTCATTTTCATGTTGAATATTAGAAAAAAATGAAAAAAGTATGAGTATCTAAAGCTCTGTTAGTTATCATTGAAGTAATACAAAGCAATACTTATATCTGAAGTAGAATTACTTGGGATCTATTTACTGCTTTCCGGACAGAACTTTAAGTGAAGCATGAAAAACTTCAGCTCAAGTCAACAATTTGAAGTATACGTGAAAACTAACAGAATTTTCTTCTTAACCTTTGTAGCTTAAGGTGACAAGTGCTTCCTTGAGGTAGTAACCAAAGAAGTTTCTTTTCTCATTCTGACCTCCTTGTAGACCTTTCAGTCTTCTAATGGTCTGATTTGTAACATAAGTTACAGTTATCAGTGCTTCTCTAAATTACGATTTTATGCTCATAGGCTGGAGGAACTGGCTGTTATTTGTGCTAATTATGACATTCCCCATATTGTCAACAATGCGTATGGAGTTCAGTCTTCAAAATGTATGCATCTTATCCAGCAGGTAGGAGCTATGCATTTCCAGTAATAATTTTTTTAACAAGTGTAAGTAAATCTCTGAATATAGACAACACTAGCAAATTTTATCAGATGTTTTTACAGCTTTGAGACTAATCCCATGCATGTCTGATATTTGAACACTTTGAACAAAAGAAAATGGAGCAGAAAAATATAGCTTAAAAATAATATTGGTAATTTCTATTATGTGCTTTTTATGTAATAAACCAAAAATTTTTTAGGTTTTGTTTATGTTCAAGTGGCTTTCATACTGGAAAAATGTCGTTATAAGCTTTATTAAAATATTTCCTAAACTTGCTGACTAAAAATACAATAATGGATCATACTTGAATAGGGATTAAGCCTTCAGCAGACTGAGAGATTTTAATTGAAGGTACAAGATTCTACAGTAACACTTGATAGATGTTGTCACTGTTAAAGTGTTGTTGGCACAGAGAACCGCTGAGGAAACTAGGTTAAGTTCAATGTTATGTTCAAAAAAGGTTAATTTCTGTTTCTGTTTAGTTTTAAGAGGATGTTGCTTAATATCTAAGATCAGCTATGAAACTTAGAATTCTTGCATTTTTGCTCATTGCAATGTAAGCGCACTGTTTCATCATTGTTTCTCTTTTCTCTCTCTTGCCTATATAAAAACAAATATGTGGACATTTTTTTATAAGGATTCAGTGGATCCTGAACTATTATGAATTCCAAATATGCTGGTAATGTCTTCTAATTATAAAAAAAAATTGTTATAAACTGGGCACAGATGAACTTGATCTATAATTATGACTGGAATGTCATGTTGGCACTTCTAAATCTTGAGAGACTGAAGAAAATTGGCAAAACTTGAAGTGATGTGTGAAACAGAAAATGGCATATGCTTTATTTGTAGTGTACTTGGTACATGTTTATTGTATTTAACGTGCACAAGTTTAGTGGAATGCTAACATGGAAGGGGCTGTGGAATTGCTGAGCTTTACTGCATGAAATGCATCTAATGATAATCTTTTCAGACTACAAAGCTACAAATACAACTGTTACTGTGTTTGTTTCTGTGTTTTTTTCTTGGTTTCTTGATAGTTGTTTAGGGTTTGTTTGTTCTTTGGTTATGCAAATGTATACATTTGAGCTCTGATTTGCTTTAGATTTATTTACCAAATTTATTTACTGTAATAGAAAATGTACTGTCTATGAGAAAGTAGTTATTAAAGAATACTTAGGAATATGTTCATGCTGAGCACAGTGTGAACAGAACTTGCAAGAGTATCACAGGAAAGAGCTTTTGAGACCATTTCATTTGTTGCGTTTTTTCTTCGGTGGTCTCCTGTCAATGATAGCTGCTGGCATTCATCTCCACATCAAAAACTGACAAACTTAGTGCTTTTTCCTATCTCCTATGCACTAAGCTATTAAAACATAAAAATAATAACTGTGGTTTAGTTGGATCCACTTTTTTACTCTTTTTGCCATAGGTATTAACTCTGTTTCTATTTCTTCGTTTTAGTTCATATTACTTTAATGTGTATGTATATGAATATACTTTAGTATAAATGATTTCTAATATGCTTTTCAGGTTTTGTTACGCTGTATACTCTTTAATTGTTCAGTTCACAGTAGCATGTTACTCAAATTGAAGATGTGCTGTGTAATCTACATTTTTTCCTTTAAGAAAATCTGAGTGGCTACAAATAAGGACATTTTGTTTTCTGGGAAGTAGGGAAATCTGCTATAGGAAGTTTCCTGGATCTTGATTTTGCAAGCAGCCTTATAAGAAGGAGTAGTGTCAAACTCAGTTGTTTTAATGCAGTTTTACACATATATCAAGAAAAAGCATCTTTTCTAATGAAGCATTAACTTGTAGTCCTTTACTTTGAGAACCTGAACAGCTTTAACTGCGTAAGTCCCATTCAATTCCAAGGGTTTTCTTTTTGGTTGTTGTTGAAAATAAGCTACACGTAGACCTGCAGGGTCTAAAATCAATATTTTGAATCTTAGCAAAATAGGAATTTGTAAGGTACTGTGTAAGCGGACAGTGGTAATAATAGTGAGCAATTATAAGAAAAGGTAATAGTATAATTTTTAATTTTTCATCACAAATAAAACATCTGAGAGTTTCAGGAATTGTATTTCAATTATATGGTGGTGTGATTATGATGCTGTCACATATCTGCTTTTTCCTGATGTATGCTGTGGATTTTGTTTTGTTTCCTTTTGACAAAGGGTGCTCGAGTAGGCAGAATAGATGCTTTTGTTCAGAGCTTGGACAAAAATTTTATGGTTCCAGTAGGTGGTGCTATCATTGCTGGCTTCAATGAGTCCTTCATTCAGGAGATCAGCAAAATGTATCCAGGTAACTAGTGCATGAACTGATTTCATCCATAAGACTTGATTATCAGCTTTCTTTCACAGAAAAAATATTTTTTTACCATTTAACCTGGTTTTTTGTTGTTTGTTGTTTTGGTTCGTTTTTTTTTCAGGAAGAGCATCTGCATCTCCTTCCTTAGATGTCCTCATTACACTTCTGTCTCTAGGTGCCAGTGGCTACAAACAGTTACTGAAAGAGAGAAAGGTAAGCGTTTTGGCAAGCAGCACTTTCTTGAAGTCAGCTGTTAGCAGACTCTTGTTGCAAAACTGCACAGTGTTCTTGTTCATTTTTCTCAAATGTGACTAATACAGTACAATTTTACTCACAAAAGCTTAATCTGAGAGGTACTGTGCTGTGTTATCATGGTCGCACTGCTTCTAGGACAGAAGCATGAGATCAGACACTCGGAGGTAACACAGAGGTCTCTGCTGTTCTTTGTTTGGCCCTATTGTGCCCTTGTGCTATGATAGTGTTTAATTAAATGTTTATGTACCACATCCTCTGGAGAATCACAGGTTAGGTTATAAATACTGTCCATGACCACAAAAAGAGAAGAATACTGTAATTTAAGATATTCATCAAGATACAGAGGCAGGTTTCTTCTTTGCCTCTTACTGACTATGGGCTTTATGTTGGGTATAACTGCATTGCACAAACATTCAAGGGGTCTAAGGCTGGAACCTGTACATCTTGACTTGTCCTTAGTTCTGGACATAATACAAGCCTGATTTTGCTATCTTTATATATAAACACAGAGGATTCCTTTTGTAGGGGGTTTTAGGTAAGGAAATGCTGTGCATTAAGTACTGTTAAGTTAATAGTTTTAAATCATATGTGATCTGTTCCGTTATTTTATTTAGAAACTACATTCCAATTGTTTCTTGCTGACCACTTGCTGATGACTCTGAATACCAGGCAGGGCAGTAGTGCTGGGTGCTAGCACTTGTTTCTGGCTGCTTGTAGAGGCATCCAGAAATTCTGTACTGGAACTGAGATCCCATAGGAATAGCTAGACTATAGAAAACCAAACCAGCTTAGCGGCCTTGCAGTGACTAAGAAGTGCAACTAAACTGAAAACATAGCTTGTGAAACACTGAAAACTGTTACCACTTTTGCCACTATTGCAATAGTTTCTAGCATTTTATTCTGGACTGTTGTACATATTGCCACCTATGGTTTTTGTCTTTATTAAAAGCAAATTGTACTTCTTCCCCCTTCACTCTCATCTCCAAAAGAATCTCAAGTGAATTTATCACGTCTTCTGCAAACCTGATTTTGATGTTAGATTTACACTAGTAGCAGATAAATGATGGTTAGTATAAATATTCTCCATGTCATAAGTAATAATTCTTTAATAAATAAAATGTCTTAATGAATAGCTGTATATTTTGAACCATATCTTTTTCTTGGAAGTAGAATTCTAAAGTGAATAAAGCATTGTATTTCTACAACTTCAAGTCTTTTTATTTCAAATGTGAATATACTCTATAAACACAGCCTTATAAATGGCATAAATATGTTTCTTTTATTGGATTTGCTGTAGAAATAGAAACCTTTTTTGCTTAAATCTGTTTGTTCCTGAATTGTAAAAATGTAATAGTGATAGTTTATTGCCTGTGCTCTATGAAAGCAGAGCCAGAGCTATTAGGCTCCCAGCAGGAGCTATTTATAGCCTGACATTGAGTATACCTTTCTATATCAGTGGAGCTACACCTACTCACACAAAAAGTCAGCTATAAAAAACTTCAAGTTTTTTTTTTTTTCTTTCTCTTTTTACCTTATCCTTATTCATGTGGGTTTTACTTCAGGTTATTTGAGTTCAAGCCAGAAAGACCAGAATATTACTGAGAAGAGATTAATCTCGCACAACCAAGGAAAAAAATAGTTTGCCCAGTTTTTCTTTTACACAGATGAACTGTTTAATATAGGAAGGAAAGAGGTTATGGGAGGGAGAGGAGCATGTGCATGGGGTGGGATTTTCTGACAAGCTGGCAGTTATGGAGTGTGCAGTTGTCTAAGAGTATGAGACCGTGAAGGAGTAAAGTGGTGCAGTGGATGTTTCACGAGGACAGAAGAGCAAGAGAGTAACACATATATGCTGTCCACGTGTCTGAATAAAGGTGCCCATATGCAAAAGCTTAATAAGGAATGCTTTCAACAGTCGTGTTTAGCTTTGATGTTTCCAGAGAAAGGATGAAAGATGACCATCAACAGTAATGTTTTCTCACTTGTTCTGAATTTTCAGTATTCCTTTTTATATGTTTATGTGGTGTTTAGAACAGTGGTTTTCCAGTCTCAGTAGGGGGATTCTAGGTGCTTTTTTAATGCAGATAATGACAGCTGATCCATAATCAAATTTGTTAATACCTTTGCTTTTAAAGAACTCACTATGTAAAGGTTATGGTTTTGTAGCAACTCCTTTGATTTCCTCAGTACAGGTTATGTTGTGTCCCATATTCTGCATTGCCAGGGCTTAAAACTCTCTATTTTCATGTATGTGTGTGTCTGAACCGGGCCACATGTAGCGAATGCGGTGGTTACTCTGTGTAGCAGCAGAAACAGTGAACTTCAGTTGTCACCTCAGAATTGATGGAGAGCAAGGACCTTGCATTCAGGGTTTACATTTGGGACCCTACATAAGAGGTTTAATACCTGTTAACCATTGTCCAATGTGGTCCATTTAATCCATTTAACTAATTATTATACTGGTATTATTGAAGAGGTGATGGCTCCATTTTATTTTTTTCAGCAGTTATGGATTTCCTCATTAGACTTCTCTTAACAATTTAACAATCAAGATAATTGTGGTTCTCCTAAATGTATTTCTGTGTTACTTGGGACATGATGGAGCTTCCTTATATCTGCATCCATCTGTCCATATACTTTCTAAAAGTGATTAACTGGAGTAATTTTTACAGCCTTATGGAGTATCTATCTAAAATATTTAAAATCACACTGAGTTGGAGGAAAATGTTTGGTTTTTACAATTCAGTAAAATACTGGATTTATGTTTCATGGTTTATCATTTATGTAATTATTCTGATAGGAATAAATTATTTGTACAGTTCAATGTGAGCTTATATTGCTGCTCTACTTATTGCTCTACTACTGAATTTAAGAATAAGAGAAAAACAGTTTAATGCCGAATATTAAAAATGTAAAAAAATAAAATATTCTTACAACAAGACAGACATTTGTTACTCCACTGTTTTTTTTTTTGTCTGGTCAGTTTGCTACCCTGTAGTTTGTCAGATGTGTGGGGATGTTGCAAGATTTTCCTCATGTGAAATATGTGGAACCATATCCAAATTTTAGAGTGACAGGAGGCAAGATAGTTTAACTGAATGTAATCATTATCTTAAATGATGTTGTGTAGTTAACAAGTGCCAAGTATGAAGGGAAACTTCAAAGAGGTGCGTGTCCCCAAAGCATATATTGGAGAGGTATGACCCACAAGGAGCCTGATGTCAAGGTCAAGACAGCCTCTCTGTCACCTTATGTGGTACTAATGCCATATTTAGTACCTCCATTTTCTGCTTTTTCTCTGGAGTTACCGGCTTTTTCCTTATGTTTCCCTCTACTTATTTTTATTTGGGATAACAACAGTGCCTATCACACTGGAGCAACAAATGAGGAGTCACCCATATCGGTGTAGGTTCTGTTAAAAAAATAGTTTTATAATGTAAATACTGTATGATTCAAATATTTTTAATAGTTGTTACAAAACACCTTGAAAATACGTTTGTATATTTATGTGGAAGGACCCATTTTGTTCAAATAATTGAATCATTTGGCACATTTGATGCATACGCCCTTGTTGACTTGTTCTCCATAATTTTTTTTAGGTATTTTATCAGTTTAGGTGCTAGAGAGATCAGAAGAAGTGTGAGATGTTTTCATATAATTTAGTGTTCATTTCACTAGCCTGTTGAGGTTTGAGATAAGTTTCTAAGGAGAAAGAGTGAATGAAATAATGAAACTTAACTGACATTTAGTGCTTGGGTTGTTCAATATAACTTTAGCATAATAGCTTTTTTGGAGAAAACTTGAGTGCCTACCACAGAAAATCAATTATGTAAGAGCTCATTTGAATATAACTGCTTAGGGTGCTTATAAATTTTCCACATAACAGAAATATTTCATAATAGAGGTCGGTTATAGATTTGACCTCAGAAAAATGCTGCTTTTTTCCTTTTCTTTGGAAAGGCCTTTCATCTGTTTTGCAACAAACTGCTTAACTTCTGAAGCTGTAAAATGCCTAGAGGGCTTCCAATGGAAAGATGTAAAATAGTGGTTGTTCATAAAAATAAGAAATTCTGAATTTGCGTTCAGGTAGCTTCTGTCAAACTGATAAAAGTACATACTTGGATATTTTTTTGCCATCTTTCCATTCTCCCTTGTTTCAACAAAATCTTGTATATGTAAAGGCTTATCTAATAACCTAGGTATTTAATATTTTAATTTAATTTAATCTAATTTATACAACGGGTACCTGGTTATACCAACTTGCAGTCCTTTCATCAATTAATACTCTCAGAGATGCAATAGAGAATTCCCTAGTTACCACACACAGCAATGAGTTACTTGGGGATTTCTGCCTATTCCAGTACAAGTTTTTTTGGGTACTGATTTCACCAATGATATCTCCATAGTAGACACAATTTATGTATGCTTCTGTAATACTTTGCTTTGGTTGTAGAAGTAAATAGCCAGCAGAGGGAGCACAGATTAACTTACTATTCGGATTCCAAAGAAATACTAATAAAATGGCTAACACATTGGTGATGCTCATTGTGGAAAGCAAGTAACAAGAAAATAATGTGTTTATATTCAGTGAGGGACCAGAAGGCAGGCAAGAGGGTCTGAACATTTGAAACATAAATGTCTTTCAGCTTCTGCAAGTGAACTGTAAATAAAGTCTGATGAATTGAAACCATAAAATCACTG
This sequence comes from Mesitornis unicolor, assembly GCF_000695765.1. NCBI lineage: Eukaryota > Metazoa > Chordata > Aves > Mesitornithiformes > Mesitornithidae > Mesitornis > Mesitornis unicolor. The sequence goes on along the minus strand of NW_010186891.1, from coordinate 19,228 downwards.
GATTTACAAATGCCTCTGAAAAATAGGAATGATTTTTCACAAATTTCAAGTTCTTATAATTAACTATAGATACCTCCCAAAATTTTTGTTGTTGTTTCACGTATTACAGAAGCCTTATGGTCTTGTTGATAGTTGAATCATTAGCCTAATTCATATAGACATGGTACTTTTTCCTCTTTGGCTGAATTCTTTGTATGGTATTAGGAAGAACAGGTCAGGAGCCGCTTTCATTTGGGCACTCATGAAATGAGACTGGGTTTACTGCAATGGTTTAAGAAAAGCAGCTGTAACATTCTTCTGACTTAGCTACCACAAAGCTCCTTTGGTTTCATAAGACCTTTGGGAGGTTCTGCTCAAAACCATAATTTTGATCACGAGCTATAATTTGTATCTGTCAGGGTGCACAGGTCAGAGCAGGATATACTGGTCCTGAAACAGAAAAGGCAACTCTATTTAAAGAATGAAAAATCACTTGTCAGGCCCAGAAATTGATGAGGATGCTGAAACAGGCAGTCATGTTGAAGTAGATGAGCAGCACAATCTTTATAGCCAGAAAGAGGAAAAATCTGATGTTTAGTATCTTTTCAAAAGACTACCCAATATCTGTACCTTTTGCTAGGTTTTATGAGAGACTAAACATTTAAAAGGATGGAAAAGAAGCCAAAGGATACAATAAGAAGAATGGTGTTTATTCTCACTCTGTCCCTGAGTGTTTTGAGCTGATACGTGAAGAGGAAGATACTAAACTGAGGAAGACCACGAGCAATTATCATAGATTCCTACTGGGGGAAAAGGGAGGAAATAAAATAGGGATGAAGTAAGAGAAGCAACCTTTTATGTGCAGTGTGACTTGTATCTGAGCCAAAACATTTATGAATCTTGGTTTTATGACACTTTCACTAGAAAGGTGCAATCTAATTGATGTTATCTCCATTCTTTTAGTGGGCTTGAACAGGAGGGGCTGGTTCCAGGCAGAGGGCTGGCTGCACAATAGAGCTGAGTATTCAGGAGAGTATATATTGTGTCAAACAAAATACATTCAAATGGGTGCTCGCAGGCTGCTCCTGGAGAGACTGTATTGCCATTCTCATACAGAAAAAGAAAACTGTGCACTAGTGGTGGTTGTGATTGTGTGATGCATGGTAGCAAAATGCACTAGTTTTAGTCTGGAATGTTTTAATAGAGAGAAAGCCAAGTAAAGAGCCATAACGTGACCATCTGTGATGGTAACAGTTCATTATCTGCGGCTCAGGGTGGTAGGGTGGGGGGAAGCTCTTGCAGGAGTGGGCTGGGGTAAGACCTGCTGTGCAGTGGGAATCTCATCAAGATTTTGTCTCCCTGGTTTTCAGGGCCAGAGAGAGACTGAGTGACATCCCAAGCACATCTATTAGACCAGATGGATAGCTTTGTACCAGCTTGAGGGGGAAAAGCAGTGTTTAGGAAATGGAGCTCTTCCTTTATAGGATGATTTTGGGGAGTTGTCTGGTCCAGTTATTTGGTACACAAGAAAAGATGATCAGCTGGGCACCTGTAGGAGATAATGGAGACTTAACAGTTTTGTGAAACAGGTACTATTTTCTCTGTTTGATAGCTAATAACAAAAAATACTGCATCTATTTTTTTTCCAGGAGATGTTTTCCTATCTTTCAAGTGAGCTGAAGAAGCTGGCAGACAACCACAATGAGAGACTGTTAGACACACCACATAATCCCATTTCCTTAGGTAATTGTTGGTTTTTATCTTTAAAAAAAACCCCAAGATCTAATATACTGTGCATTCATAGTGTACTTTCACATACAGTTCCTATATATTAAACATTGTTCACTGCACTCCATTAAATTGTTCTTAGGTTGATACAAAACCATTGAACCCAATAAGATAACCTACTATAAAAGTAAGAGTAGTGACTTGGGCCCTTTATTTTTTTTACAAAATTACTCCTGTCCAATGTACTCATTTATTGTAACCAAGGCAGGCAGAAGATGTTAGCGTGTGGTAATACTTTACGAGTAATTAGATTTAAAAATAAATTAGGGTATAATTATTTTACTCATCATCTTATAGTGCTGTAAAAAAGGTTATGTAATTCCTACGCAAGATATTTGTTCTAACCAAAAATTCTGGTGCGCACCAAAGTGCTATTGCCTACCTGTGCAGAATCTGCCTTACGTACAGTCTAACCAAGGAAGTAATCTATGCCAGCTTGTGGGAAAATTGAAAATTATGAAATGTAATATTCATATTTCCTTTTTTTTTTTGTATCTGAACACAACTATTTGGCTAGATTTTTTTTGTTGCAAAACAGCTTGTCCTCTCTGGTGATTCTGTGGAGAAAAAGCAGCTTTGCGATAGTTTTAACCTGACCCTTTGTTACTTTAGCCATGTCACTGAAGAATCTAGATGAAAATAATGATGCTGCTGTTACTCAACTTGGATCTATGCTTTTCACAAGACAGGTTTCTGGAGCAAGGTGAGGATGCTATGAATTCGAAAAATCTGAGGATTGCATTAGTACTTATTTTACGAAATCCTATCATATTTGTTTTGTACCAGTTGTCTCGTGATTACAGATTACAGTCTGACAATAATGAGTTGGAGAGTAATACACCCTTCTTCATCCATGTTATCTACTAATAGTGTCGACCTGCCTGAGTTAGCGATGAGGCCTCCTTTGTTAGCTTTGCTAGGCTAAATAGATACTCAATGCCCGCTTAATTTAGTGTCATTATTCTCTAGTACCCCTTGGTTTCATTTAGTTTCCAGCTGCTGTCTGATCTTATAGTTAAGTTGTAAGCTACTTAGGGAAGATCTTTGTTTCATTTATTGCAGCACAGATATGGTTGTGATGGATGTCAGGGGAATAAGCTTTTAATACTCTACATAATTTTTTGTCATACAGAAGAAAATCCTGCTTTCTGAAACTAATTGTGTTTAAAAATAAAAATAAAAATTGAATCTACAACCTAGGCCAGTCTGAGCTAAATTTAATCTTGGAGAGACTGGTACATGAAAATGCAAGCCAAATATTTTGTAATTATTTTGGTTTAAACCTTTTAAAAGAAGATAATGATTTAAAATCTGTTTTGGCAGGAGTCCTTAATCTGAATATTACTGCTGCCATGCTAACTTCTGCCATAGACTTAATGTCATTTTTTTGTAGCAGAGCTGAATGTTTCCACATCAGAAGGTATGGTTCAGTAGCTTGGATTATTCCACATCCTGCACAGATGAATGACAGTAAATCTATCTGTATGATAGTTAGATTTTTTTTTTCATTTGCTTGTTCTAACCTTGCCCTGTCCTGCAATTTCAGCCACCTTTGGCTGAAATTATTCTAGAGGTTCAATTTTTGAAGCTAAAACTCTCCCATTCTTTGTCTGACACATAAGGTGAAGGTTGTTCCTTTTTTTTTACATAAGCAAGGAATTATTTTGTAGTATATACACTGTTTTACCCAGCATTTCAACAGATTTTGAATATTATGCTTGTGCTGAATGTCAGTGGTATGAATAGCAGCTCCCTGCTTCACTTTTTGCATAACCTGTGTTTAGAGCACTTGGACAGCAGAAGGATCTGCTAATCCTAGTGGTATTTGTCTGAATCCAGTCTCTTTTATGAACTGCAGGGAGTCTCTCTATAGAGGTAGTAAATTCTTTTCAATTGATTGGTGTTAACTACTTGTGTAGGCTTTAACTGTAGCCACAAGGTGAGTTGTTCCTTTAACAAGGATGAGGGTTAGAGTCTTGATTTATCAGGGAATGAGTATGTATTGAAAGTGCTGAGAAATAGGTTGTAATAGGTAGAGGTTCTTAGTATGAGGAAGAGGGAAAAGCTGTGGCAAAAAGTATCCACTACAAGGAGAGAATGAATATGAGATTAACATCACAGGATGGGGGAAGAGGGAGATGCAGTAGAGAGGAACGGCTGGGAGGAAGCTGGCCTCCTGTACCCTTTGAATCACTTGAACCCAGGCGTTTTGAACTGCAGCACACTATGCCAAGCAGATGTATGCACTAAGGCTTCCGTCAGTATGGTGATCCTGGGGAGGTCAGGGTCACAGGTTGCCTAAGGAGGCAGAGCAGGTCAGATATTTAAAAGTTGTTATGGAATAGGAAAGTTTTCTGCAGATGTCTTTTCCCCTCACACTGGGGAGTTCATAAATGTCAGTAGTAAAGACCTTAATTTAACTGAAGAGGGGAAGGGACATACATGTATGCACACAGGCTTGAGCTAATTCAGGATTTGCTGTCCCTCACAGTGATGCTTGGGCGCTAACTGGGAGAATTTCCGATCTAAGCTTGCTTACATTAATTTGTTTGGAGTTAACAGATATTACATTGTATATGAACTTGTGATACCCTATGATGAACACATTTACACATAAAATATCCCAGGCATCTTTAACTGAATCACGATTCTGTTTGTTTCAGGGTTGTTCCCTGTGGGTCTGTACAAACCGTGAATAACTACACTTTTAAAGGCTTTATGTCACATACAAATGACTATCCCTGTGCTTACCTCAATGCTGCCTCAGCAATTGGGATTAAAAAGGAAGATGTAGATGTATTCCTAAGAAGACTCGATAAGTGTTTGAAGACTTCTAGAAAAGAAACAAAGAAAGAAGAAAGTGTAAATGAAAAAAGTAATTCGAATACAGGCACAGAACATCTTGAAGACTAGAAGATACAGCTTTAGTAACACAGGAAGATGCGCTGTTTGAAGTATGTCAGGTTTGTATTGAGTTAGCATTGCGAATCTGCAGTGCAGAAAATTTATTCCTGATCTGAAAACAACAATATAAAAATCTTGGGTGAAATTCAGCTTTAAAAACAGTAGCTGATACTCTCTTGAAGGCAGAAGGTCAGACACAAGTTTTTTGCAGCATAGGAATGTACTTAATATCTGCCAAAGTAAAGCTTTACATTCATGAAGACCTTGAGCCGGCCTTTCAGTCTGTGGGTGACTATTTGGACCAGTGTTCAGCAAATCTCAGAATGCTTATTCACGTGTTTTTGATTAACAAGATTTTCTGTGGCAGTGATGGAATTCATTCCTAGGTATAACCCGTTCAGCAAGAAACGTTTCATTGCTCTCAAAATATCTGTTTCTCATCAGCATACTTGACACTTTTCATTTTTTTTTTTCTAAGATTTATGTAAGTGTTGGGTTAGCCCTTACTACATACAATGTTAAAACTGCATGGGGAAATGATAGAGTTGGAATAGCAGTGCATTCAGGTGTTCTTACCTCTCAAGAACTGCCTAGAACAAAGCAGCCCTCAGTGGCAAAGAAAACCCTAGAATACCTCATATTGTGTCAGTACTCAGCTCTTGGGAACATTTGCATAGTTCAGCAACCCAAAGGAGTTTTAGTAGTGAAAGCAAGAAGTTGTAGGGAGGTACAGTCATCTTTTTTTCCTTTTTTCTTCTTTTCTTTTTTCTATTTCATCTTTTCTTTGGTAGGATGATCAGGTCAGAGACTCACTGAAAAGGAGGAATGCCTTGTGGGATTAATGCAGTGGTTTCAAGAACCAGTGAGATCTGCAGGTCTTTTGGTATTTTTAGTCCATTGTTGTTAAAATTTATAGAGTTCTGTTTCTGAAGTGTCTCTTGCCATTGGCCCTTTTGCTTCTCTGGCTGTGTGCAGTTGCTGATTTGAATTCATTAAGCAAACAATAGATTCAGAGTCTGTTCCTGAAACAAAGGTTCCACATTGCCAGAGTGACAGTGCTGTAGCTTGCAAAACTTTTAGTTAATTATTCTTAAATGCAGTTGCAACATTGTATGTAGTTTTTATGTCATTTACTGTTCACTCTGAGTCTGACGTTCAAAGATGTTTTCTTGTCTGTCTGTAATGTAGTAATACTTGGGACATAACAACTAACAAGTTCTAAATGTCAGGAAATATTCTAGCTATGTTGTGTGGTGGGATCTGAAACATGCATCCTTCGGAGCCCACTGTAAACTGCTGAATCAAAATAGTGGTCCATTTGAAAGGATTGTCTGTCCAGCATGTCCAGATGAATTGATCCAAGAGGTGATGTTAATATGCAGCAGTTAAGAGTGTGCTAATCATCACGAAGGTGCTCTCACTTAGTGAGGTCCATTGTATCTGCAGCTTAAATTGAAGTGCTGCTTCTGCGTTGTGAGTGCTACAGTACACGTTAGATTGATTAAAGCTTGTGACGGTATGGCTCCCCAGACTACAGCCACAGTTGCTATTTGCTGTACAAACACATCCTAAGAGAAATGTAATATGACATGACCATGAGTCCTTGTGACTAGAGGAGATGTACATTTATTTTCTTTTTTCCTTTTTTTTAAAAATTATTTTATTGAGAGCATTCTGTACCTCAGTTTTTCCAGTCAGTAAAGCTCTTCTGCAAGCTTGGGAGCCAAAGCTCACTGCCTCAGTATTCAGTATATTGGAGCAGCCAGTGAAAACCACGAGGCCTTAGTGATACCTTTCTTCCTGGTTTTCAGTATTGCTGTGCTGGGCCTGAATGAGTATAAACTATTGATTTAGATGACTAGTCACAGAATGCGAACATTAGAACTACTGTTACAAGAGCTTAGGGAGCTGCATGGTAGCAGCTAAAATAAGCATTTGATGAGTAATATCCTGAAACTGAATAAAGTGAACAGCAGTTGCCTTCTCTGAGAGGAAGACATCTCTGCCTTTTATGGTCTTGTAATAAATTGTCTGCTGCAAATAATTCACTCACTTCTACTATAGATTGAACTGCTTTCTCAGGTAGTGCTTTTCCTGTCTTTGAAATGATTCCCATTTGAAATCAAAGCTGAACATTTCAACAAATCTCTATAAACAAATATTTAGGGAAACAATTAAGTGGTTTGTTTTGATTTTGACCTTTTAAACATTTCTTTTACTTAAAAAACCCCAACATCTAAGATGATAGCTTTAATTTAAAAAAAAAATTATGACAACAAAGTTCTTCACAGATCTTAGTGATGCCACCTGAAGTCAGGAAATGTAAAATATTTTGAGGAATGTGCCCTACCATGATGTATAAACTCTTGAACTAAATATCTGTGTTACATTACTTTGGTAAGCTGTTGTACCAGATTGTAGTTTTGTTTGCTTGTCTTCAGTTTTAATTAGTATTAATTTTTTAGAGACAGAAACATTATATAATGTCACTATAAATAAAATTGAATTTTAAGTAATTCAAATGGCAGTATACTTTCAAGGAAATGGAGAAGACTTGGTTATTTACAGCATATTTGAAACAGAAGATTCAGTAGATGATAAAAAGTATTTTTCAAGGAAGAGTATAAATCACTTATTCTGTATTCACTAATATCTGTAATAAAGTAGTGAAACAATATTGGAACATCCACCCATGAGCAGAGTTTTCATTTCCTTCCTATAATGGATATGGGGAGATTTCATGGCTGTGGCAGGTCTCACCCACTGAAAGTAGTACTGTGAGAGATGGCAATAGCATGGGCATAGGTTTGCCAGACTATGCAGAGTGAAACAGAACAACATTTGCCTTCTATGAAGATCTTTCAAATATTGTACAGTGAAATAAGATGCTTCTTAATTACCTGTGCAGCCCTTTTCCTAATCTCTACATAGGCACATGTCACTAAAGGCTTCCACATACCTCAAAAATCTGCTAGAGCCAATTTGCTGTCTCCAGCATCCATGTTGCTAGTGAGACATCCAGGAAGGCTGTCTGGCCTTCAGGACATACCTGGGGTTCAGACAGGAAGAATCCTTAGTAGAAACACCAAGAACAGAAACCCATTTAGTACAGCTGTCTCATGGGTACTATTTATCTCTATCATCTTCTAGGTCACAGCATGTGGTTACCAGCCATGAAATAGGAATGGGCAAGGAACCAAAATATTCCAGAAGAGCTGAGGATTCAGAAAGAGATGTTTAGGAGGTTGCCATTCTTGCTACCTAGGCTGCTGCTCTGTCGAAAGTTACTGCCTTGTAGCAGAGGTAGCAAAGTATCTGCCTGCTTGGCAGCAACCGCAGTTCATAGTGTGTTAACAGATACTGGGACTGGGGAGTGTTTGAGCACTGCAGGTATGAGGAGCAGTGGCTGCAGAGCCAGCACATTTCCTGTTCTGCTTCTGCAGAACGTATATGCTATGGATACCTGCTTCTGCAGACAGTAAACTTTGGCAGCGGGGCAGGGTGCGTGGGTAGGCAGGGACCCCCATATTGCTGCATTGCAATATGTCTGAATTGCCAGAGTGATTTTCCTCCCTTATGGCAGCTGTAACTGTTCTGTGAGATGCTTTTCTTTGCCTCTGCTATTACATCTTATGCTTTCTGGATCTATATAGGTGAAAGAAATGAAGGAGCAGATGGACGTGCCTTACAAAAATAGCGCTGGGATAATATAGTGCAAGCAAACTGACACCGAATGACCCATCTCACAGGCACACTCTTAGTTTACTACTTTTGTAGTATCTGGGATAATGAACAAAAGGAAGGGCCATTTGAGCAATAATACTGCCTATTCACACTTCGTTCGTAACGATTGCCTAAGATACAAAGCAAATAAAATCCACCAGATGCAGCAAATTCTCTTGAGCCTAAGAAAGCAAAATTGTAATGTTGCAAATGTAAATGCTGGCATTGCAGCTTAATACACATATAAACCGAGCAATCTATATTGTGCGATCATCATTTTTTAGGAAAGGCTGGAGCCCAGAGACTAGCAAATGTTCTCATCTGCAGTGTATCAGCAGTTCTCAGTCTTCAGCTGCTGTATAGATAATAATTCTAATTGAAGAATCATTACATGAATCCGTATGTGAATGATAGATGGGCTATAGTCTTTTGTTCGCAATGCTTTAAAAATTGAGTTGCTGTTTTCACTTTTATAAGGAGTGATCAGATTGCCTCTTTTTTGGCCTTTTCTTTTTTAATGCAACATTTTAATCAACCTAGCCTGACAGGATTTGGAATCTGAAGGAAAAACAATTTCTGTAGCTGACAATTTTTTTAAACAATAGCTATTTAAAGGCTTGAATTGGTTACAAAGTGGCTCTCTGCAGAGAGAACCTGTGTTCAAATGCTTTTAATTCTAAAACTATGCTTGAAAAATTGTGCTCCATGTACTCTGAAATAATTGTTTTTCATGTATTATACTTTTTTTCCCCTCAAAGATAACAGCATACACTTGAGTGCAGTTTAATAATTCTTTTTTTAAATCATAGTTAAAAAGGCATTTGCTCTGTCGCTCATCAAGCATCTGCCATATCAAAGAACTAGTAATGTATTTATACTGATGGATAAGCTTCAGTGTTCTAGACCAAGTTCAGTGTAACTGGACCAAGCTTTCAATGCTCCTTTGGGGATTTTAAAGTCAAGTTCATGATCTAATTAAGATTGGTATGATAATTATATCTGCTGCTGAACAGTCTTTCATCATACCACATTTCAACTAAATTCTTTAGTGTGGCATCAAAGCTGATCCAGTTCAGAAGCTGAATTGCTTTTTTAACGTGGATGGTGAAATTTAATTTGCTTTTAGATCCTGGGTTCAAATCTAGGCTGAGTCAGCTATAGCAAAATTCTAACTGCTTTATTTTAATGTGAATAGAAAGAATACAGTGGATTCAGCTGAGTGCTACCTTTCCTATTACTTCTTCTCAGAAGGCTGCAAACATTAGGCTGCCATCACGGACTTACTGCTGGTTGTGGGGGTAAGTTGGTCTTGTACAAATGACATGAGCAGCAAAGCTGCGTGCATTACTAATCTTCCTCTAGGTGTCCAGAACAGGAACACACCACTTCACTGGGAATTCAAGACAAATATGTCATGTTTCTATCGATCTGTTCTCTCCAAAAGCCACTTCTCGGGCGCATTTCTGGTTGAAGGGTACCAGAAGAGTACTTGGCCAAAATAGAGGGGAAGGAACAAAGTCTCCAATATTTTGGAAGATTTCTGGATTGATTATATGTGTTTGGCTTTTGCTATTTATAGAGCTCACATTGCTATGCAAACTTTTAAAAAATGTTTGCAGCCATTCCCATCCCTGACCTAAACTGCTTCTGGACTGCATTCAGAGCAGTACCACTCCACAGGCTCTGGGGCAGGGTGTGCTGCTCCAGCACCACAGCTGAGGGATCACTCCAGTGCAGCAGCAAGAGCTGGCTGCAGGAGAGGAATTCGGAGCCCAAGCAGGGGGAAGCGTTCCTGCTTTGGTTTGATACTGGGCTGCCAAGCAGATGTGACAAAAGTAGAACCAGTTTGCAGACACAAATACTGCTGAACAGTTAATCTGCTAGCTACTCTTTCTGAAGCCTGAGGAGCTTAAAGAGTGCTTAGTTTGGTCTGTAACATGTCAACCAAGGAATGTAGCTATTGAGGAAAGAAGAATCTGTCAAACATAACTAAAGAGAAGCATCTTTTTAAAAAATTCTGCAACATATTGTATAAACTCTTGATTAAATAAAAATTGTCTTTCCTTTTGGTCTTCTCTGTAATGAAGCTACAATGCAGATTCAGGCTTCTGATTTATTACAGCATCTATTTCAATAGTGGTAGAGCAACTGCAAATGGCTTAGTGGGTGGAGGGGCTTGGGATACAGCTAAAGATACTGGTTTTTTTAATGGAAGATGAGGAAAGTGCCTTGGAAGTTTATAAAAACAGAAATAGCCTGAAATGCTTCCTGTGCAGCTGAGGAGGTAGTGAGTCTCCAGCAAGATCTGAGTATACATAGTAAAGCCTTGACCTGCTGCACAGTGCAAGCACCAGAGAATGCTGTCAAAATACAGCTCATGTCATCACATTAGTATTAATTTCTAGGACTTTGTTCTCCCCTCCCCTCACCCCAATGAATAATTTTATGTGGGCTTTTTTAGCAGACTCAGCTGTGCTAGTGCATCAGAAAGGGGATTAGGAAGGGGGAAGGATGGCTCCCAGTGCATTGCTGTCCCCACTGATGCAGAACTTCATATGCAAGAAGTCAACTGGAGCACACAAAAGCAGCAGGTGTGAGTGCACATGCCACTGGCTTTTTTTGTTGAAGGATTTATAATCAGTAAATGGATTTGAATACAAAAATGTTTTTTAATAATAATATAAATGATGCTATTAAAACTCAAGCTCATATTCCATGCAGATGGCACAAGCTGTCACACTTTGGTTTTCTATTTGGTTTTGTTTCTAAAAATTTCATCTGCATGTTAAATCTGTGTCAGAGCAGCACTTCAGGTTTCAGAAGAGACACTGTGTCGATCTTGTAGCCATAGATGTTGTGGTCAGGCCCACACAGTTCCTCTCCCCTCTCTGAAGGCAAGCTGAGGAATTTCAGCCTCTGGCTCCAAGGCCTTTGGAAGTGAGATGTTTCCCAATGACTGCATCTTCAGAAAGTGTCTGTTGTGGCTGATGGAGGTCCTTGTAGGCTGCACAGACTTCACAGTGCCTTGTGGTAACTTCCGGATCAGTGTGCTCTTCTACAGGTAAAGAGCTTTTGATCTCTTTTCACACTGAGATGGGCAGGACAAACCCTTCTTTGTTGCTCACACACCCTTATTAGTGTTAAAAGTTGTGGCGAGTGAAACGCTACTGGTGTCTTCAGCACTGCCGTAAGGCACGTGTGGCTTTGCTAATGGAGTGAAGCAGGGCTAAGGGTGTTTCAGCTCCAGTGGTGGTATGCTTTGTGCTCTGAATAATGAAAGGCCATGGCGCTGCCAAGTGCGGTGGGGGCTGCGGTGGCCCTTCTGTAGGGGGAAGCAAGACAGAAGTGAGCTGTGCAGCTGGCTTGGGGGGATTTGGTCTGCTGATCCACAAGGGAGTTGACTTTTCTAGATGCAATGGCTCTGCAGCGGCCACAGGAAGAAGAGGCAATAACAATGCATTTCTGTCATGGAAGCACAAAGCTGTGACTCACGAGGCTCCTGGGGCACCAGTTAGTGGAGCTAAAAGATGCTGTTTTCATTTAGTTGCTAAACAACTGCATTTCTGAGTCGCTGTTCACTTTGTTCTTGTACAAGCCCCTCTTCCTGCATTTACAGGCCCTGATTTTCCCCTACCTTGCACTTGCAGGGATATAAAAATCTACTGGAAGTGGTGGTAAAACTCAGCTCTTTTGATGCGAGAGCATTTAGCATATATGCTGCATTTACTTGGCAGAAGCATAGAAGGCCATGGCAGGGGCAAGGCAGTAGGGAATCAAGCCAGTTGTTTACATCTTCCTCCAAAGGACTGGTAGGTCAAACATCCTTCTCCTTGTCCACAACATTCTGCCATTAACAGCTGTTAGTGAGTGTTAGCGCATCATATTTTTTTCCCCTTGAGGCTGAGCACATTATCTCTACCACACTCCAGCACCTTGCTGGGAACATGCCACAGTTCTGTTTTCAGAGTGTTTTGTTAATGCTAGTGACCTTGGTGGTGTGACCACACCACCTGCTTTACCTGATAAGATCATTAATTTTTTTCTCCACAGCCTTTGTGTAAGCAAATCTTCATTTGTACCTGGACAACATTGCCCTAACATCAGCTTACTGGAGCACTGACCTGTATCTCCTGATATTTTTTAAGGCATTAAATAGGCAATTAGAAGAAAGCACTTCAATAAAAGCAGAATGAACACAAGCCTCTCGTTAGCTGCAATGGAGCAGGACGGTATTGGAATCAATCGCAGGGCTTTTCAGCTGTCACTCTGCTGCAGCAGCAGCTGTCTGTCAGCCGAGGTGACAGCGCAGAGCTGATCTATACTCTTCTCTGAGCTACAGAGATAAGCTGCACATGCACAATGAGTGTGTTCCCAAAATAAACACATTGGGAAGAGCAGGCTATTTTTTTAATGATAAATCTTCTCGCCCTGCTAGCAGTTCCTCCTCCCTCCTGCTTTGTTAGTTTACCAGGTTGCTGCCACCCACTGCCTTTTTTTCTTGCAGTGGCTGCGTGTTCTCCTTCTGCCTTTTACCTCCTGGGTTTGTTTCTCTGCATAATGCTGCTTTGTATTTCTGTGGCTGCATCCCACCTCCTGTTCCATCCCACCTTCGGCTGAGGTGGGGCCTGTCTGCAGAGGAGACGCAGGTGGTGCTGCCTCTCGGGCCAGTGTGACCACAGCTGGCAGTGCTATGGCTGCAGCTGGTGTCTGTAAGGTGCTGATCAGAACTGTTAGGAAAAAGTTTAAATGAGTCTGAAACTTGGTGTAAGGTAGAGAAGTTGTAACTCCAGTGCTTCTGTAGGGGCTAATTCCAGCCATACCCCAGTCCTTTGTGCAGGCGGGACTGCAGGGGTTTTGCATTTGCTTTTGCTGTTTTATTGATCAGGCATGAGTTTATTAAATTTAAGGTGGCTTCAACTTCCCTCTCCCCACTGTTTTCCCCAGTTCTGTTGTTCCACCATAGCAGTGCTGACATTATTTGCATGTACAGGGCAGTTCTGAAGCTCTTCTTTCTCTTCTTCACCCCCATGTTTGATGCAGAGAAACAAAAAACTCTATGCTGTACGACTTTCTACGTGGGCCCATGAGCAAGTGTATCTTGGTCATATGCCTTGCGTGACAGGCTGTTCAGGCTGCTCTGCTCTCCAGCCACTCTGGGGTTGAGATTGTTCCCATTTTTCTGCCTTACTCTACAGTAACAGGCATTTGTATTTAGGAGTTTGTGAGTTTTGGGTGACCTCACTTCCTCAGTAAAATACAGCAGTGTAAGCACTGTGTCATGCAAGTGCAGGGGCCGATGGTGGCTCAGAAGATTGATCGTGTTGCTGGTCCAGACTAAGAGCATGTAGGTCACGAGGGACTTTCTGCAAGGCCTTCTGAAAAGACCAGTAGAAACTAGCAGCTGACATACAAAGGAGAAAAGCTGGTCTTGGTGAAACCTTTACAGGTATGAAAAGTCCACTAAGTATTTTCATTTAAAAATTCCATTTAGTTCCTAATTTTATGATTTTGGTTGTACAACACTTGCACATATTTTTCAGTTTTGCCTGAGGCCTATAAAGCCTGAAACGACAAGCATGGATTTCTCCATCATTCTGTGAGATCCAAGTAAGTATCCTTCCCAATTCATAGATAAGAAAGTAAAGGCAGAAGGATCACCTCCAAGTGCTGGTTGCTTTTATGTAGCTGTGTTGGTTGATGCTGGTTATACCCTTTGGTTCCACCTCACAGAGCCCAAAGTAGCAGGCCAAAGTCTGATGCCCAAGGCGGGTAGCTCAGGGCATGTGCTGTCTCTGTCCTTGCGTCACTCTCTTTAAGGTGCATCTGCATCTTACTTCAACTCTTCCATTTCTAACTCTTTTTTCCTTTAACAGAGATAAATACATTTTTTCCTGAATAAGGTTTGCTATAGGATCCATGAGACCAAATACCACATTATGGCGTACATGGGGGGTAAAATCAGCAGCTCCCACTTTCCAGGCTGGTGGTTTTTACTAGCTATGTCCTTTGATAATTTCAAAGTGCCTAAGATAAAAAGGAGCTTAGAAAATACAAAGACATCTGATTTCCTTGCAGAGGTACAGTGGAGGAGCAGGGAAGTGACACTGAACCATCACGGCTTCTGTAGCTCTCACTGCACCAAATGTGCGCTGCCAGGAAATGCCAGTTTTCAGGTCTGTCAACAGATATTTTTTTCAAGTATTTGAAGTACCTCAGCAATGACGGCTACATAGCCTCTTGCGCACTGCCAATCCTATCTTTGAAGTCTATGGTTTTAGGAAAGTCAAATACAGCTTGCTTAAAGTTAAGCCAATAACTTATCCCCATGCAATGGAAATCTGGTGATATTATAAAACTTCTTTTTTTAAAGCTGTTACTTGTAGCTTTTCAGAAAACAGTGTGTCTAAAATAAGATTTTGACAGCAAAAATGTCAGTCTTATCAGTTAGTTGGAAGCATTAGTTTTCTTTCTGGGTTCATCTCACAGTAAATATTTTTCTTTGAATTTTAACAGATCAAGAGTGCAGAACAGCAACAGCATACACTGCATCTACCACAGAGATTTGGGTTGTTTTCCACTAAGGTTATAATTTCTGCCCAAACTTAGGACATTGCTGAGCTCTGGTTTCAATTTTACTACAAAGTCTCAATAATAAAATAAATAGGAGGCATACAAAAATACCTAAAATTAAAGGCAAAAATTAACAAAACCAGTCATTTCTGAGACATATTTTAAAAAATCCTAATAGTTTAATTTAAGCCATTCTTTTAGTAAAAAATAAGTCCCATAAATCCTGATCACCTGAGCCACACTTAATCCACACCTACACAAACTTTCCCTTGATTTCACACTTTATATGAACGCTTTCAGTACACAAATACCTTTCCAAGATTTTTGTGAAATCCCTGTATTTTTCATAGTTAATGGAAATAACAACTGCATTCAGAAACATCAGACATCAAGGAATTAAGTCACTTTTCCTCCTCAGCAATATCCACATGCGGCAGACAGGGATATAAACTGTGCACTCTGCGTTTCAGGCCAGCATGTGTCTGCAGGAGGGCTGGGACATCATCCCTGGGTTATCGATCGCCACCACACAGCTGGGCCAAGCGCAGGCAGGCCCCAGCAGAATTGTTCGCTCTTGTCTGTGCCCTTTATTTAACCAACTGCTAAACACAAGAAAGATAACAAAGGTATGAGATAAAACAACGCTGTTCGGGAACGCCTTTGAACAAATTCAGTTATATGTTAATAGAGCTCGCAGGAGCGGGACCTGATCCCACTGGCTACTGACAACCAGCAAATGAACTTCAGGGAAAGCCGAGGCTCTGGCTGATGCTTGGCATCAGCCTGGGCAATGACTGCAGCTCCTGATGGGCCTTAATTGAGTCTTTCCACATGGGCTTTTCCCACTGATCTTTAACCTGTCTGAACTGCAGACCAGTCTGATTTCTCTGAGTGGAGGTTTCTAGCTAACAGGTTAGCAATAAAAGAAAAAAAAGGGGGCAGTTCAAAGAAGATCAGTACAGAGAATAGACAAATAAATGCATTGGAATTGTAGGCTCACTAGGGCAGCAACTGTGTTGCTCCATGTCCAAGTGACATGTGCCATTATAGAAACTCCATCTTTGCTGATAACCATTCAGTAACCATTCCTATAGCAATGACAAGTGGTAACTAAACACCCTCAGAACAAACCAAGAAGTCCTAGGTTATTTCTAAACAACTCTTAAGAGTGCTGATGCAATGATGAATGGCTCCTTACTTGAAATCTCCTTCCCCAAAAAGCACAAGACTGCCAATATTTGTAAGCTTTACTCACATAGGTCAGCAAATATAATAGGCAAATACGCAGAGCAAAACACATTTAGATTGATTAGACCGGCTTTGGAGAGAAGGCACCAAGTTCTTTATTACAGATATTTATCTTGTAGTCTTTTCCACCCTGCTGCTTCTTAGTGCATGTGGATTTTCTTGCATGTATTTTTAAATACTAATAAGCGTGAGAGACATGGAAAAGGCTTTTCAGTGGATTTTCTCTTATTTTAATTGAAATGAGGTCAGATATAATGCTGGCCTAATCATCTCTTGTTAAGCTCAAACATATGTATTTTCCAAGTATTTAGTGTGTTATGGAGAATCAACCCAAAGTATGTGACAAGAAGTGCAACTAAGAATCCCATCTTTATAAATATTTCAAGTCACCAATATAAAAACAAACATCATAGTAGCAATGGCTTTTCTCTTTTATCTGCGTAAGCGTTCTTGGGAATATGCCAGCATTTTCCCATCTAAAATGGCCACCAATAGGTGGTCCTAACTATTTCCAAATTCAATAAAAGGTTCTTCCCTTTTGCTCCTCAAGCAGCTTCTCCTGCCTGCCTCACCTTCCTGGCAGACCTTTCTCAAAGCCTATTCTTGGTAACTGTGCCATTCCCAACAGATTAATCTCACCTCTTCATATTCCTGTATTTGCTCCTATGACCTTTATTTGCTCTTGCATGCTTGTCTTTGGGTTTTCCCCATGCTCCGGTTGGGTGCAGCCAGCTGTCAAGCAGGAACCTCTGGGAGCATGATTCCCACACCCAGAGCTTTGGCTGCACTCCCTAAGATATTACCTTCATCTTTGTTCAGAGTTCTTTCATCTTGACTGTATTTTTCCATTCTTTCTGGAAATGGATCTCAACATTGCTCCAAAATGAATAAATCATTTTAACTCAAACTCACTTTTTAACACAACTTTTTTGAAACTCTGCTTTTGAAAGCAAAAGGGAAAATGTAAAGAAAGAAAAGGGTCATATAAATACAAAGTGAAGCCAGTCGGATGATACAGAATAACTCTGGTGACTTCAGTCTTTTATTTTAAGCAAGGATATTCTTTTAGCTCACTGATTCAGAATTCAAACTGATCAGCGTTTGCTGTTTTCAGCGACTGCCTGGTTCACAGCAATATCCCGTTACTCCAGCTAGCAGATGCTGTAGTGCTGATACTCCCGATGCAAGTCATGATGTTGGATTTGCATGGATGGGAAGAGCCAGGCTCGTCACTGTTCAGCTGTCAGCACCGCAGATGAGGTTGTCCTGAGCCCTGCACAGGAGCCCAGAAGTACCAGCGGCTGCTGGGCCAGAGAGGGCCTGCATCAGCCCAGCCTCCACACTGGAGACCAACGCCCCTCCTGTTGGAGCTCTGACACTCAGGGTACATCTTTGCATCTGTAACTGCTTTGTAAGCCTCTTTTTTTCCCAGTGCTGCCTATAAAAAGCAATAGACTTTAGCACTGAGGATATCCTCACTGTGGTACTTCTGGGTTATGTCTGCGACCCTGGGTCTGGAGTGGGGTAGAGGGGTCTTTTAAGAGGAGAAAAGCTGCCACTTCCAGCACCCCTGCAGTACAGCATGGCCAGTCCACATCCCTCAGCTCCCTCTCACTTCCTGCTAGAGGGTATGTCTAGGCCAGAACACTTTTGGAAAGAGATTGCCTCCCTGGAGGCTTATTTCCTAACAGCAGAGACAAAAAGACATGGGTACCTCAGCATGTGATGCTGAGCTCCCTAACCCCCTTGAATGCCATCCCCAGCCCTCAGAGTGTTTATAAAGAAGCTGCCAGAAGCTGTTTTGACTTAAAAATATAGAAACTCTGAGCCCTATGGGAAGGCCCTGGCTGGGCCTCGGCTGGTGACCCTACAACAGGCACTCCAGGAGCGGTGGCATCCTTGGAGTACCACCCCCTCCTTCCTGAGTCATGAAGCTGCAGGTTACCAACCTATTTGTTCCTCCTGCTTAGTTTAATTAATGTTGAGGGGCTTATTTATTTCTTTCTTTCCCTCCTTGGCACACCTGGAAGGATGAAGTACATCCCTCCTCTTCCTCCAGAGAAGAGACTAAGCCTCAGGCTAAGACTCTTCCCTTGAGTCTTAGAGAGTCACCTGGGGCAGAACTGAGAATAGATTTGTCATTTTCTTGACAGATGGTGATCAGAAAGCTGTGGAGGGAAGGTGGAAGGTGCTTACAGTGATAAAGATATTTTAAAAGTAGTGGCTGGAACTTTATTTCATGAGGGCCTTGATCTCATGACATGTTAAGGTGCTCTGAGAAAAAATAGTAGTTCGAGGCTTTCATGGGGACAGAGGCAAAGAAATGTCCAGTTTCTGCATCTCCTTTGAATTTAAGTACCCCTGATCTGGACCCCTAAGTCCTAGGCAGTGTTGGACATGGGTACCTTTTGAACTTGGTACCACCAGGGAGAGGCAACAACCAAGCCACTTGAGAGGTGGCCACCTGTTTACTGAACACCATGTTCTGTAGGTGATGCGCAATTTCCCAGGCTATGCAGACGGCTTGACTTCAGGCATGGCCATTTTTCTCTGAAAGGTGCAAGAAAAGCACTAGAAAGGATGCCTCCATCATTTAATCTAGCAACTCTACATCAGATTTTTTTTTATACCTCCAGCCTACCCTGAGTTAGTTGTTGTTACTGATCCATCCTCCTGCCTGTGGGAGTGAGGAGTCTTATGCCCTCCTTCAAGTGGCCTTCAAGGTCCGTTTGACTGGGGTCTCAGTGTTCTGTATCTGGACCCTGTGCAGAGGGCTATCAGTTTCCTTTCCCAGCCCGTCTTTGTTTCTTTATGGGAAAGGTACAGCGCCTAAACTGCAGCTCCTACCGTGCATGCGTTGCTGTAGATAAGATCTTGCTGACCCTGTAATGACCCTTCACAATGAAAGAAGTTGTTTTCTGGCACCAATATGATTTATGAGTATTGAAATGTAGACAAGGATCCTAGCAAGGGAAGCAGAAATCTATTTATAGGCTGAATCAATGGGCTGAGGCCA
>NW_010186890.1:0-347 GCF_000695765.1 Mesitornis unicolor | reverse complement strand
ATAGAATGGGTGGGGTGTGGGGTTGGGGGTCTCCAGCCCCGTAGATGTGATGCAGGGGGTGTCTGAGTGCACAAACGGGGTGAGATATGAGGGCAAGGGGATGATTTGGGGGTCCCCAGCCCCATAGATGGGATGTGGGGGTCCCTAAGCCCATGGATGGGGCGTCCTCAGCCCCACAGAATGGAACTGGACACAATCTGGGGGTCCCCAGACCCACAGGACGGGACCAGTCTCAATTCAGGTGCCCCTCAAATGGGACCGGATGTGATTTGGGTGCCCCCAGCCCCACAACATGAGACAGGAGATATGTGGGGCACCCTAGGGATTTTTGGGATGCTCACCGCCAT
>NW_010186889.1:1218-1440 GCF_000695765.1 Mesitornis unicolor | reverse complement strand
GACCCCAAAACTGACCCCAAACTGACCCCAATGTCCCCCTTGACCTCAATGTGACCCCAAAAGTGACCCCAAAACTGTGACCTCAGTGACCCCATAACCCCAAAACTAACCCCAAAACTGACCCCAACGCCCCCATTGACCCCACTGTGACCCCAAAACTGACCCCATTGACCCCAATGTCCCCAATCTCCCCATCGACCTCAATGTGAACCCAAAACCACC
>NW_010186889.1:429-755 GCF_000695765.1 Mesitornis unicolor | reverse complement strand
AAGCGGCCCCCAAAGTGCCCCCAAAGTGACCCCAAAACTGACCCCAAAACTGACCCCAAAGTGACCCCAAAGTGACCCCATTGGCCCCAGTGTCCCCATTGACCCCAAAACTGACCCAAATGTCCCAAATTTGACCCCAAACGCCCCCTGTTTGTCCCCAAATATCCCCTCTTTGACCCCAAATGTCCCCCTGTGTCCATGGGGGTCCCCAAATGTCCCCAATTTGACCCCAAATGCCCCCAATTTGCCCATGGGGGTCCCCAAATGTCCCCAATTTGACTCCAAATGCCCCCAATTTGCCCATACGGATCACCACAGCTCACCCG
>NW_010186889.1:0-348 GCF_000695765.1 Mesitornis unicolor | reverse complement strand
CCAAATGACCCCAAATGCCCCCAATTTGCCCACGGGGGTCCCCAAATGCCCCCTCTGTGTCCCCAAATGCCCCCTTTTTGACCCCAAATGTCCCCAATTCGTCCACGGGGGTCCCCAAATGTCCCCAATTTGTCCCCAAATGTCCCCTTTTTGCCCATAGGGATCCCCAAATGCCCCCTCTATGTCCATGGGGGTCCCCAAGTGTCCCCAATTTGTCCATGGGGGTCCCCAAACGCCCCCTCTGTGTCCCCAAATGCCCCCAGTTTGTCCCTAAATGCCCCCTCTTTGTCCATGGGGGTCCCCAAATGCCCCCTCTATGTCCCCAAATGCCCCCTTTTTGACCCCAAA
>NW_010186888.1:13344-13602 GCF_000695765.1 Mesitornis unicolor | reverse complement strand
GGCTGCCGCCGCTGCGCCTCTGTCTTCCTCCTCTTCCTTCCCGCGGAGTCTAGAGAGCTTTAATGCATGAGAGAAACAGCTATCACGGTCACCGCCCCACCTGCAAAAGGGATGCTGCAGCCCCGGGATGCGGGCAGGGAGAGATCAAGGACTTAGCCACACCAGCAGCATGTCAGGAGAGGAGGAAAAAAATAAAAATAAAGTAACCCCAGCGGAGATCGGGAGGCTGCCGGCACGCTCAGATCCTGCCCTAAAGAG
>NW_010186888.1:0-13326 GCF_000695765.1 Mesitornis unicolor | reverse complement strand
GCTGGTTTTCCAGGTACCAGGGTTGCTCCAGGCAAAAAGCGTCTCTTTCTCTCTCTCTTTCTCTCTCTGTATTTCTCCTCTTTCCCCTCCGTCTCTCACAGCACCTTAGACCCCGTAGCCGTGCTTTCGTCCCATCCTTTCGTCTTGCTTCATTTTTGGCTTCTTGTCTGGCGGGGTCGAACCACCCCCCTCCTCCTCGGCTTGCGGCAGAGAGGAGCTGGGGAGCCGGCGCGGTCGGAGGCGTACGGAGCAGAGGCGTGTGTTTTTTGGGGAGGGGGGGAGGCAGCGTTTCACCCTGCAGCGCCCTCCGCATTTCACCCCCACCCTCTGGTACCTGGAAGCGTTATGGCCTTAGAAAAAAAACCAACCCTCTGGCATGGCTGGGGTGCGCAGAGGGGAAGGAAGGAGGGCTCAGGGGGAGAGGATGGGGAGGGAGAGGAGCTGAAGGAGCCTGGAATGACTTTGGTGTGCCTCTGGAAAACACAGCTACGGAGCGGTGCTGTTACGCATGTAGACGTAGGCCTACGTCTCCTACCAGGGCGCCCCGAGGAGACCCAGCTCCAGGACAGATCCGTGTTAGAGCAGCACTGTTGTCTGTGCTTTTTACGCAGTGTAAATCCATTCGCTTTGTTGATTATTGTTTTTGTTTCTTCTTTTCCTTTCTTTTTTTCTTTTTCTGTTTCTTTCCCCCTTTCTTCTCCAGCCTCGTTTCGTTTGTGTTTCCGTTTGGTTTCTTTCCCTCCTTTTTCCTTTGGAGTTGTTGACGTGCTGATGTGTTGCGGAGCTCGGCTCCTTGCGGGTGTTGATAACTGCTTTGTTTTTGATTAATCTCAGCTATCTGGGCAGTGTTGTCGAGACAAGCTTCTCCTCAGCTCAATAGGTAAGGGTGATCCATGTCCGAAAGGATGGTGTGGGTGCTGTGGAGGGTGGCCGGGAGCGGGGCATGAGAGGGGAACATGGAAGGGGCTTTTCCAATACCATCTCTTCCTTTAAAGGGGAATAAGGAATCCGAAAATACTAGGAAACAGCTCTGGACGCACAGTCTCTGTGGCTTTTGGGTTTCCCCTCCCAGCAGCAGCTCCCCTGCCTTTGGGCCGGAGAGATTGGTGGTGACAGCCGTGTCCTTGTGTTGGGTTTGGGATGAGCCAAGCTGCCATCTCCCCATGGCCACCCCTCATTTCTTGGAGGATGGTGACATGTGGCCCCCTCGGTCCTGGCAGGGTTGTGCAGTGTTAGGGAGATGTGTGTTGAGGTGAGGTTTTCCCAGCTGCTCCAAACCAGGAGGAGCTCATGGCCATCCTCTGGAGCCAGGTAAAACAGCCACCCGTGGAGCAACCGGCTGCAGGCAGCGCTCTCGGAGCTGGGCTCCAAACTCAGCCTCCGGCTTCACTCCAGGAAATGGAGAATTTTGTTCCCACCTGTACCTGGCTCTGTTTTCTTCTCAACCATGAGAAACGGGAGAAGTCTTTCTTTCAAGTTGGATGGCAGCAGCGTAACTACAGTTTCAGACTGCTGGTGAGGTGGTTTATTGTTCCCATCACAAATGCAGTCGTATTAAAAGCCCTCCCGCTCCAAAATACTCCTTAGAGGAATCTGAAAGACTTCTGGTCCAGCTGTAGTGAAACAGCCTTAAGTAGATTTCAAAAGACTGTCCCAAGAAAATACCTTCACAATTCTGGTTTCCTCGATGGCCATGGGCATCCCTGGAGCTGGGATAGAGGAATCAGGAGGCGGTTTTCAGGCCCTAGACATAGAGGATGTCACTGAAACTGCTAAAGCTGGATGGGATGGCAGTCATTCCTGACCCCAAGGTTTGGGAACACTGACTTATTTGTCAGCCAGGCTGGTTATGGAAGGGGAGGTGGGATTGCAGATGGGGCCTGGGCCATGCCCAAGCTCCCTTAGGACAGCTCTTACAAAACCTTAAGGTTTTTTGTCTTGGATGGGAAAAGTCCAGGTCCTGGCCGATGCTTTCCAAACAGCCTGAGGAGCCTTGGTGAGATCTGGGCTGTGCCAGGCCTCTTGAGAAATGGGGAAGCTCTCAGCCAAGATGTGCCTGTTTTCTCTATTCTTTTTCCTTGGCGCTTCCTTCCTTTGGCAGCATTAGGGGCACGAGTGAACACGGCTTTAGCGCAGCGATTTGATGCGCCTCTTGCATAGATCCTGGCTGCCTCCTGTGATGGGTGCTGTGGGCTGATGGGGTTTCAGGAGCAGAGTTGCGTTGCCCAGCAGGATGCTGAGGAGCAGCCGTGTGTCCTATGCCGAGGGGGTTGGAGCCGCAGGAGTGACTCTGGAGTCGTTATCCCCAAAAAAGGGGAAGCCAGAAGAATAATTCTCGCTTTAATAAGCGAGGAATCCTGTAAAGAGCTCAGCCAAATAATTTCTTGATGATTTGAGGTCATAAAATTGTCAGCGCCTGCAGAGCGCGGGGATTTGATGCCAGCCCAGCCAGATTTCTGTGCTGCAGTAATAAAAGCTGAGAGGAGGAGAGGGAGAGGCAGCTTGCGGTGGCTACAGCACAGTGGTGAAGGTTGGGTGGTTTTTACCGATGGGCAGGGATAAATAATGCCATTACTGAGCTGGCACGAGCAGTTTTCCCATCTTTTATGTGGATGCAGTGTGCGGCGATGCATCTCCTAACAGGGAAGAGGGGCTGTCGCCTCCTTGCAGAGGGGAAACCCAAAATCCACAGACAAGGCACCAAGCCCCCGCACCCCTCGGCACCACAGCCTTCCCTGGGTGGCCATCCTGGTGTCCCCTCCTTGCTGGGACAGCGCTGGCGATACCGGGAGTGTGGGGGCTTGGCCGCGGTTGAGTGACAAAGGGACATGGGCGCCAGGGGTGCAGGAGGAGGAGCACCCCTCCCTCCTCCTCGGCTTGCAAGCAAACAGGTTCCCCTTTAAAGACTGTCCATGTGCTGATCCTCTGCATGTGTTTCATGCCTCCTCCCGCTTGGAGAAGTTGTGAGTCCGCTTGTCTGAGTGCGTTCTTCTTTCCTTTCTTAATTATGATTATTATGATTTTTTTTTTTCTTTTCGGTCTCTTTAATTTACTTCTCTATTTTCTCACTCCTGTTTTTCATTTAATCTTCCTCTCTCCTCCACTTCCCTGTGACTGTACCCCCCGCCCCTTTTCCTCTCCAAGTCCGGCCCCTTTTCCCTCGCCCTCTCCCGTCAGCATGGTGGAGTCCGTTGTGTAGATGAGTTGTGGTGTCTGCAGACCTGTAGAAGGGACCCCCTTCTCCGGTGTGCTCCCCGCTGCCACCAACCCCTTCCTCCCTCATTGCGGTGCCTTGGCAGCAACTCGGGGACGAGGGGCCATCACCGCTGCGTTTCTTTAGCACCTCTTGCGCTGAAGGATCTCAAGCGATGCTCAGTGGCATCCCGGGATGGAGCCAGAGGGGAAACTGCAGCTTGAAGGACATCTCATGGGATCATGCAAGACTTGAGCTTGAAGGAGCATTGTGTGGACGAATTGAGCTCTCCATTTGAGTAGGATGAAGGGTTGAAGGACACAGTGGATGAGACATGGTGGGCTCTGGTCCAAGTAGATGCTCTAACTGGTCCAAGTGGATGATCTAATGTGTCCCAACTATTCCTGGATGTCACTGTCTTGGCTCAAGGAGATGGGGAACGTCTGCTGTGAGACCTCCACGAGGTGAAATACATGTATTGTGCCCTTGAATCTCCCAGTCCTTTTCCTTTACACCCTTTTGGGTGGAAAAAGGCTAGTGATGCTTTTAATGGGCCTTCACCCTTGCATCTTCGCTTTATATATGGAAAGACATTTGAAGAAGAGCAGCTGAGCTGTGTTGGATTGGATCGCCCTTCTCCCCTAGCTACCTCCTCCTGTCCCGGGGCTCTCTGAGGTCCCTTGGTGCATTTATGGCCTCTCCAGTATCTCTGTCCGTGCAGTTCAGACCCTGGCTCATTCAGAAGGGTCAGCCTTTGAAGACTCGAGGAAAACTGCTGCACTGAGTGTTTGGCGTCTTGCAGAAGGCTCGTGTTGGGAATTCATGTGTGCTTCTTGAAGCTCCTTCTCTTGGCTCTGCACTGAAGTCTCTAGAAGAAGTTCGCCCACCTCCCTCAGCCTCTCATCTGGTGGTGGTTGAGCTCTCTCTTGTGCACGGGCAGCTGCCCAAAACGCTAACTCTGGGGGCAGGAAAAGGCTTTTGGCTGAGCTTAAAATGAAAATTAATTTGAAAGAGTTGGAGGCCTTTGAAGAAATAAAGGGTGGGTAGAGCAGATAAAATTTGGCTGGTGAGTAGCGTTGTTTCGTCCTCCACTGTATCTCTTCCTTGCCAGAGGTCAGATGGTATTTACGGTGACACATGGGTTCAGTGCGCTCGGTGTTTATATTTGTGTGTATAAATACAAGTCCAATTACGGCGAACTAGTGGAAATGAGCTGCAGGCAATTTCCTCATAATCCCTTGCGTAAATCTGTCTAATTTTGTCAACATGCCACTGTAGCATCATCTTAGAAGGAAAAAAAAAAAAACCTGAATGGAAAACGGCAAGAGCCTTTTGTAAGTTGAGCTTGAATAACATTAGCAACGTTGTCTGGGCAGTGGGAACGGGATGGTGACGGGCGGGATGGTGACGGGCAGGATGGTGATGGGATCGCCAAGATTGCTGGTGTCCAGGGCTTTGCACGCGTGATCTCCATGGGAGATGAACTGGGACTGGTGTAGTCAAGGTTGTGATTAGCCCAGTTCCTATGTGAATGCAGCAATGGTGAAAATTTGGTGGATGTAAAATGGAGAAAGCCTGTTAAAGCAGGAATTGCTGCAGGGAAGTCCTGTGCTGTTGGCCCTTTGGGTCACTGTGGTCTTGCTCTGAGCCTGTGTGTGCACAGGGCTCGGAGCATCTCTCACGAGGGGCTGCTCTCGCGTGGGAAGAAGCGTTTAAACACAGTGACTGTACAAGCTTGTCAACGCCGTCTTTGCTATGAGGGAAGGCTCTCACTTGGATCCAGCCAGCAGGACTACCAGCTTGTCTAATGAGGCGCTTCATCTTCGGCTGACGTGCCGCTCTGCTGGGAGCTGGAACAAGAGGCTTTCCAGGAGCATCCGCGCCCTGATGTCTCTGTTGCGATGGGAAACACGAAAAGGGACTTTTCTATACCCCAGGCTTTGGGTTTCCACTGCATCTGCCATGCCCCAGCTGCTTCATCAATCCACACTGCACTTCTCTTGGTGCTGGCAGAACTGAGCAGCTCTGCAGTCGTGCTCATCTTCAAAATCAACCCCTTCTGCTCCCCACAGGGAAAAAATTCCCTTGGGAGCCTGTGCCACTCCAGCTGAAGCATCACAGCTTGGAGACTCGCAGAGGAAAGCCTGTGGGGTGTCTTCAGAGGCTCCACCTGAAACCCAAGGGAGAAGGGAAGCTCCAGCCTTCACCATAGGTGGATGTGCTCTGTACTGGGGCTCTGTGCTCGAGCCCACGTGTTCACCCGTTCCCTGCTGCTCCCACCGGTACCAGCAGCATTTTTGCAGCACCGAATGGGCCACGCCGTGCTGACAGAGCAGGAAAGATGTGGATGAGTTCAGCCACGGCTTTCTGGCGACAGGAGCCTGAATGCCCTGATGCTGCCTCCTTGCCGACAGGAGTTGCCATCAGCGCCGTCCTCTGCGTGGCTGCGTTGGAATGGTTTGCTCGCTGACCTGTGTTGACCGAGTTGTGAGAGCAGAAGAGCATCATCTCCTCCTTTGACAGGCTTGTTAGAGCCACGCTGGTTTGAATCACCAGGCTTTTCTCTCCGGAGCCTTGGTTTTATTGCGATGAAAGGCACTTTGTGGATGCTTCTGCTGTCATCTCTTGTCACCTTGTGTGCAGGTTGCTCTGGGGTGACTCGGGTTGATCCCAGGTCATTTATTACCTGTGGCCTCTGCTGCCTCATCTCTTTTTGTGGCATTAGATGTTGGTGTGAAAGTAAAATGGAGAGGGGGAAGGAAATGGGAAAGCAGCAGGAGGGGGGGATGCTGGGATGTGTTAGGGATGAGAGCTGGACCCACAGCTCTCTTAAGGAGAAGGTTTTCCTCTACCACCCTGCTCTCCACAGCAGTCATACTGTCCGATTCTTGGATGGGAAAAACAGGTATGGTGAAGAAAATAAAGGGGAAAAACCCACCTTTGCAAAGGGGAGGCTGCTTAACCTTGAGCTGCTTCCTGTAGAAGAGATACTCAGGGGCTAAGGCTGGAGAACTGTCACTTATAACTGCTGCCTCTCCTGCAGGAAACACCCCTTTGCAAATCCCCTCCTCATCCCTTGCAGTAACCCCTCGTCACTGTTCTGTCCCGCAAGGACAAGAAATCCCAGCTCCCAGCCTCTCGGTGTTATGGAGCACACGCTCCCGTGCTGTCACGTTTCTGTTGTCGCTTCTAGCAGGGACCTGGGAGCGAGGAACCGCTCCTGCCCGTGTCCCCGTGTGCCCTCTGTGTCCCTGTCTGTCGTGTGGCCCCTGGTTTTTTTGGCCATGGGAGCGGGGCCGGGCAGGATCCCGCTTCCCTGCTGTTTGTGGCGCCGGTGTTGTCCGCCCAGGCTGGCTCACGGTGCCCGTCTCAACGCTGCCGTGCTGCTTCTGCCTGTCTCTTTCCTCTCTCTTTCCATCCCAAGGGGTTTCCCCGTCACTTCCCAAAAATACCTTATCGGACATAGGATCTGCCCCGTCCTTTTTTTTTGTGTTTAGCGCTGCTGGCATGGCAGGCAGGTGAGCTGGGGGGCCGGCGTGGGATGCTGCCGGTGGGACCAGCCGGGTTTGCGCCGTGGAGGAGATGCAGGGGGACGATGGGGACCCCGCAGAGTGGCACATGCGGGCACCCCGCTCCCTCGGCCCCGGGTTTCTCACCTTTTCCTTTTCCACGGCACAGCTGGCTGGGGTCGACCGATCCCCCGCCGGGGACGTCCAGAGGCCCAAGGGTGGCAGAGAGCCGCTGACGGCATCCGTCTGCTTTTTCCTTCCTAGAAAACGGCCATCTCCGTCCGAGGACGCTGCTGCACCTGAGAGGCTCGAAGCTCTGAAATACCAGCGGATAAAGAAGCCCAAAAAGTCATCCAAGGGCTCCTCGAAATCCAGAAAACAACCCAGTGAGTGCGAGGACCCCGCGGTCCCCATCAGCATCCCCTCAGGTCCCTGCCAGCTCCGAGCCCGTGCCCAGACGCTGTCCCAGACCCCCTGCCCTTCAACGGGGTGGCTCCTCCAGCTGTCCCTCCCCTGCCTCCAAACCCCTTCCATGCATCTCCCATCTTAATGATTTCTTTTGGATTTTAGTTTCTGAGCATTATTTTCCTTATCCTAATGCTCCCTCCTTGCTGAGCAGCCAGATTTGGGGCCGAGCTCGTCGTAACCTCCCCGGTTGTCTTCTCTTCCCCCTTTCCAGATGGCTCTGCCTCCCAGGTTCAGCACCTTCCCAGCTCTCAGGTACTGTGGCCTGACGAAGCTGTCTGCCTCCGCAAGAAGAAGAGACACCCTCGTCAGGACCCCTTCGCCCGCCTCTCGGCGCTGAAGGACGACCTCTGCCACCGCCAGCTCCCCGAGGACCAGACGGCCATTCTCAAC
Source organism: Mesitornis unicolor (assembly GCF_000695765.1). Classification (NCBI taxonomy): domain Eukaryota; kingdom Metazoa; phylum Chordata; class Aves; order Mesitornithiformes; family Mesitornithidae; genus Mesitornis; species Mesitornis unicolor. Next base: position 5,766 of record NW_010186888.1, on the reverse strand, counting down.
AGCGTGGACCACGACGACACCGCCGGCCACGCCACCTTGCTTTAGCCTAGCGCCGGCCCCAGAAGGTTAAACAGGAGGCGGGTGGAGGGAGCTGACGTCTTGCTGCTGGGGGATGGAGGTGGTGGGAGAAGCGGGGATGCTCCTACGCTGCCAGGGAGTGTGGTGGCTTATGACTGGGATGAGCTGGGGGGACCCTGGGGGGACGGGGAGGATGCTTGGGGCTGGGCGCTCCTCGGATCTGCTTCTTCCCCCCACCCCCGGATGGCTTTGGTAGGGGTGGGAAGAGGGGGGAGTTGCACCTCGGTTTCGGAAAAGGTCTCTAGGCTTAAAAAGGCGTAGACGGAGCTTTTGACATCCGCTTCTGCGGCGCGCATTTAGGGAGAAAGTGTGGAATCGAGCAGCTGGCCCTCAATCGCCGGAAGAAATTAAATGACACAGGGTGTAATTAATTGACAAGGAACTAACGACCCAGACTGGTAATCCCATGAATCTGATTATGTTAAAAAAACAAGACCAAATAATCCCAGGAAAGCTGTAATGGTGAAAATGTCCCCTGCCTCCCCCTTCCCAGCCTCCTTTTATGTGAAGACAACAGCCACAAAACCATCCGTGACATCCTTCCCTACCCAGCTCTGAAAGGGGAAAGCAGACAGACCCCCAAGCCTTCGAATCGGTCGGAGCTGTGAGAAATCACCGTTTGTTTGGGCGAATGCATTTGAACCTTGTTAGGGCTTGCTCGGCGCTGCGTGAGCGCGCAGGTGTGGGACTGTTTCCATCCATGGGTGTTTTCCCCTGAAGTCCGGTGCGCGTCAGCTTTGATGAGGGGGGTTTTGATTAATTCTTCCTGACGCTCTGTGTACCGCTGGCAAACGCTCCCCGGCGCTGTGCGGTAATGTGATTTCTTACTGCGGTAACGTTTGTCATCTTTATTCATCACCGCAAAACGGGGCGACGCAGCCACGGGTGTGCGAGCGAGCGAGCGAACGAAGGGGGTTTGGCTGCGTGGTCCCAAAAGTCTCCGTCGGCAGATGCTGAGCCCGGGCGAGAGCGGCTGCAAAATCCCCAGCTCTGCGGATGGAGATGGATGGATGGAGAGCGCCTCGGAGCGACTGCGCAAAGCTAAGCCTGGCGTTTCGCGGCAGCTAAAAACCGCGTTGCTGCTGGTTTCACTGTTCTCCCCTATTTTTTTCCCCCTCCTGCTCCAGCCTGGCCGTGTAGGCTGTGACTCCCGCCGGGGTCGCGTCCCTCCCTTTGCCCCCATCCGAGGAGATCCGCTGTTCCCCTCTCGGTAACGCTGTTCTAACTCTTCACCAGAATGTATTTCCTCTGCAAAATACTTAGGGTAGGTTTGGCGGCCGGTGTTTTTCTGGATTGCATAGGCCTTCTTTTGGGTTATTTTTTTGAAGCAGGAAAGGTGTAGCCCGCATTGCGAACACCCGGGCTCGCTTTCCTGCCCTGCCTCCACTCTCTGACTGCGTGGCCTTGGGCAAGTCACTCAACCTCTCTGTGCCTCAGTTCTCCCATCTGTAAAATGGGGATAAGTCATATTTGAGCACTTTGGACGAGCGCTTGGTCGCCTGCAGACTGCAAGTGCTACGTAAATGCTGAGTGCTAATACCAAGCGATCCCTACCTTTAAAATATTTAGAGATAGTTTTTGTTTTTAAAAGCGGTAAAATCAACCGCTGCATCCAGGTTTGCACACTTCTTCCTCTGCGGTCAAGTGCTAAACCCTCCAGCCTCCCTGGGAATAAAACACCGAGCGTTTCATGCGGATATTCATGCTTTTGAGCGGATTCAGGCTGTAGAAGAAGCGTCAGGAGAACCGAAGAGCCTGCAGGCATGTTTTTTGCCCCAGGCTCTCTTATTTGTATACGAAACTTTTGTTTATTCCCAGGTAGAATTGCCAAGAGATTCTCTGCGATCTCGCCTTTAATTCTGCTTTGCCTTGGTTATTGCTCTTGCTGCTGGTTGAACCTCGAAGGGCTTAGATGTTTGGGGAAAGACGTTTGGGATGCAACGCTCCGACCACGCCACGCTCCCCGGGAGGTTTTGGGTCGGGGCCCGTTTATCGCTCTGCCTAAAAATAATCCGATTTTAGAGGTCGTGCTTCCTCTTCCGGCAGGATGCTAGGAATCCTGCAGCCACGAAAAGCAGAGCACAGCGTCTTTCCCAACCTCGAAGCCCTGACTTAGGTTTGAACCGCTTGACAACGAATCCTCTATATCGATTAACGAGATATTTCCGAGCTTTAACAACTTCTCATAGGTGGTCTTCAATCCGTGAGCAGGATTATTTCGGGAAGGAGGGAGGGTCTCATAGAAATGCCTCTCTCTTTTCCAGCCTGCACCAGGGCTATTTCTTGAGTACGTGATGAGTGACCTGATGTAAGACCCTCAACTATCGGAGCGAGAGTTCACCTTCGCTAACAGTATGACTGCGGATTTCTTTTCTTTGAGTGTGTTTTAGGGGTTTTCTCCCTAGAATCCGCTCGGATCTGAATTGATTTAATGCCATTCGCCCGCGTGGCAGCGGGGAGGGAAAAAAAAACTCTGCCTGGTTAACTTCAGCTCGCCGGTAACGTCAGCGGCAAACCGGTGCAGTACGGTGAAGCCGGGCTGTTCCCGACGGACAGGTGACAACCGGGGCTGGGGGACGCTTTGTGCTGGCCATGCCACGGCCGACTCGCTCTTCCTTTCGCTCTCGTTACCTCAACCTCTCCAACAGAAGGTTGGTTTTTTCAGTCGAGTGCTTTCCAAACTATTAACGATGCCCGTTTGTACGGGCAAGGCAGTGTTCTCCGGGCGCTTGCGGCCGTGCCCCCGTCCCGTGGTGAGGAGCTGGAGGACTCGGAGTGCAGGGAAGGTTGACGGAGCGCGCCGGCTTGCTGGGGTCAGTCTTTTGAGAGTTGTTTTCCTTTTGCAGGTGTTTTGAGCCGCTGGGCCCCCCTGCTTTTCATGGTCTTCGACCTTTAGAGGCTGGAGCTGCAGCCCTCTCTCTTTCAGCCGTGTACCTGCCACGCTGCTGGAGTGGGAAACCCCTCGTGGAAGCGGCTCTTCCCTAAAACCATCCTTAACTCCTTTCCCCGCTAGACCGAGTTACCTTCCGATAGACTCGGGCCGTGCTTTGGCGGACGGGCTCAGCTCTTGCTTTGGCAACCTCCTCGCTTCTCCCAGCCCTCTGGTTTCCATGCCCTCCTCTCTCCTCCCGTGGACCTGGGACGTCGAAGCCGTGCCAGACGATGCCAAACGCTTCCCCCATTTCATCCCTGTTTGAACTCCGTTTCGCTTTGGTGGTTTGCAAACACAGCTGCTGCTGCTGCTGCTTCATTATTATTTTATTTCATTTTATTTTTTTCTTTCATGCTGCAAAATATATCTTGATTTTTATCTTCCTGGGCCAAACTCTCTTATTTTGTAAGCTTGTCTGAGGTGGACGGCTCTTCATTTATCAGTGAGCGTACGATTCGTCCTTGCACGTTGCGGGTGTGATGTTTCATTAGGTCCCTTGGCAAATCCTGGGCCACGGTGAAGAAATGCCTCTGAATTGCAAGAATATTTGTCCCTGGACTCCGCCGTATTAGGACAAAACCTGCCTGGCGTTTTGGATTCTCCTCCTGCTTCAGGCAGATGTGGGATTTCTCTGAGTTTTTTGGGTTGGTTTCAGCTGTACTTCTCGGCAAGGCTGGGCCTTTAAGGATTTTCACGTGTCCCATGTGGGCTTACTGCGGCCCCAAGCTGGCAGAGTCGATGCTTTTTTTTGGGAAAGGAAGTCTTTTCAAGGAATCAGAGCAAAATGCGATGTATATATGAGATATAAATACATAGAGAAGTGTAGGATACAGATAGATAGGTATGCAGAAGTCAAGTAGATTTGCATGGGGGGGGTATGTTTGTCTCTAGGGGAGAGTGTTTAGAGCTGCAGTGGATTGGGAGGGGAATTGGGATGGGCAAAGCTGGGAGCAGCCGGAGCCCGGGAGGGATTTGGGAATGAACAGGCAGGGTGACCTGCACTGCACACAACCAGATTGCTTTTAAAAAAAAAACTATTATTATTCGCCCCCTGTTATTTTATTTTGGCTTTGTTCATTGTATGTGACTCACCCCCGGGCCGTGATAGGGACAGGTCCTCTCCTCTGCGTGTCCGAGGCATGACATGGGAAGGAGACGTCACGTTGCCTCATCCCCGGTGCCATCGCTTAAAGAAAACGCAGCACCACGCACAAAGCCTGCTCTGAACTCCCTCTAGATGCTGCTCTGCGGTTACTCATGTTGAAAGCGCTTTGCTTCGCATCTGTTCTTCCCGGAAAAGCATGAGTCAGAAGGGATGAGAGGTGTACGGCTAAATTTGTCCCTTGGGCTGAGGAGCGCGGTGCCAGCCGGTCCCAGCAGTAGCTCCTCGGCAGGACAAGATGTTCTGCACAGTCTTTTAGTTTTATTTTTTTTTAAAAACCTCATTAGCAGGACTCTTAGGATCTGAAGCACAGAGGGGATTCGTTCACTGATGATGCCAGAGCCGGTACTGGCACGGTGTGCGATGGCTCTGGACCTGGGGGTGACCAAATTCAGGCTGGATGCTCTCCATCCCCGTGCTGCCTGGGCATGGAATAACCCTTAAAGAAAACAGGATATTTACTCCCTTCAGCTTAGTTTTTGGGTTTCTTTTGCTGAATATATTTTCTCCTCTCTGCCTCTGTTTGCAGAGGAGGTGAGACCGGGAAGCGCAGTTTGTTCCTATTAGAGGTGACTGCCGAAATCTGCTGGGGAAGCAGTGACACCATCCCTGATTTGGGGAAGCTTTGCACTGCACTTAATGCCCGTCAGTCCGTGCATCCCCAGGGGGTTAGGACCAGTGCAGGGCTGCTGGTTTTGGGGAAGGGGCTGGAGCCTGTTCCCCTCCCCGGGTGCCGAATATTCCCTATTTTCCCTATTTATTAATTTTGGCTTGACAGGTTTGTGCCGTCGAAGCTCCTCATCGTGGCTGGGGGACCTCAGGCTGAGCATCCCCAATCCCCAGGGCTTTGATCCGTGCATGGGTGGGCGAAGGACCATACCTAGAGGGGGGTGGGCACCAGAAAGGGGGCGCTGGCCCAAGCTGGGAGGAGTTGGATGTGGAAAGCATGCACTGTAGTGGTAGCTAAGGATTTGTATACTGGTTGTGCTAGGGGGATGCATGGTATGGAGGGGCTGGCTTACCCCAGGGAGGAGATTTTGCCCAAATTTTATTGCTTTACCATCAAAATAATGATTTCTCTCCCAAGAAGTCTTGTTCTGCTGAGGGTGCAGGGGACCAAGCGGGCTGCAAAGGGGGGTGCCTGTTTTCCCAGGACAAGGCAGTGCTATGGTCTGAAAGCCCCTCTGACTTCCACCCATTCCCCCCCAGCACTTACATTAAAAAACAAAATAAAATAAAAAAGACCTGAGAAACGAGCCCCAGTATCTCTATCTAAAGAAACGATATTGGTGTATCGAAGCGGCATTGTATATAAAATTAAACAAATATATATTTACTTTCTATTTTAGAAGGGGAGGGAAGAATAAATATTTAAAATAATTCCTTAGTAATAGGTGTCAGAAACTTCTGTGCAGCATGAGAGAGGCTGTCAGAGGTGGGGAGAGTCTGAACAGCAGGAGCGGAGCGAGTATTTTTACATTATATTGCGCTTTGGCTTCGCTGCTTCTCCATCCACCTATAAATAGACAAAAATATATATACAAATATATATATATATATATATAAAAATTATATATATCTAAGTCACATAGCT
>NW_010186887.1:0-426 GCF_000695765.1 Mesitornis unicolor | reverse complement strand
TGGTTAACACCAGGGCATCCATTAACAGAGCTGGTGGCGCCCAGTCAGACCTGATGCACATAGTAGAAGGGGATGGAGTCCCTGTTGTATGTGAAAAGAATCTGTTGGGGAAGACTGTGTGGACCTCTCCTGCTTTGGGCAGGGGCAAACCCATCTGTGGAGTTGTCTCTGCTCAAGGCCCAGGACATACTTGGTGGGTAATGCAGGAAAATGGTGAAGTTCATTGTGTACCACAAAGAAATTTAGCATTAGCTGAAAGATTTTGATTTTATGTTATGTAATATACAGTACTGTATCACAGTGATAAGTTGTTTTTAAGTTTTTCCTATCCAGATAGTAATGTGGCATCCAAGCTTTCCAGGATAAACCCACAACCTGTATGCATGGACTCTGACGTACTCTATACCATCTTCTCCATCCTGATAG
>NW_010186886.1:0-964 GCF_000695765.1 Mesitornis unicolor | reverse complement strand
TCCAGAGGGCAGACTTTGGACTGTTTAGAAGTCTGGTTGACAGAGTCCCTTGGGAGGCAGTCTTGAAGGGCAAAGGAGCCCAACAAGGCTGGATGCCCTTCAAGAAGAAAATCCTGGAGGCGCAAGAGCAGGCCATCTCCATGTGCTGAAAGATGAGCCAGCAGGGAAGAGGACTAGCCTAGCTGAACAGAGAGCTTTGGCTGGAACTCAGGGGGGGCGGCAGGAAAATAAAAAGTTTATGCCCTGGTGCTGTTTTTTTAGCTGGGATAAAGTTAATGTCCTTCATAGCAGCTGGTATGAGACTATGTTTTGTATTTGTACTGAGATTAGTATGATAATGCACCAATATTTCAGTTGTTGCCAAGCAATGCTTACTTTAAGCTAAGGACTTTTTTAGATTCTCATACTGTCCCTGTCCTTCCAGCTTCACTTAGAAAGAAGGAGAGACAACCAAGACAACTGACCCAAACTGACCAAAGAGAGATTCCATGCCATTAAGTGTCATGTTCAATATATAAGCTGTAGGAGTTAGCCAGGGGGCATAAACACTGCTTGGGGACTGGCTGGGCATTGGTCAGTGGTGAGCAGTTGTGTTGCTTTTTTTTTTTTTTTTCTTTTCTTTTCCTCTTGCTATTTTGTTGTCTTCATTATCATTACAATTTATTATTATTATTATTATTACTATTTCAATTTTATTTCAACCATTAAAATGTTCTTATCTCAACCCACGAGTTTTACCATTCTTCTTTGATTCTCTCCCCCACCCCAATAATGGGTGGGGAAGTGAGTGAACAACTGCATGGTGCTTAGTTGCTGGCTGGGTTAAACCAGAACAGTCCTTTCTGGTGCCCAGCATGGGGCACGAAGGGTTGAGATAATGATAGTTCTGACCAAAACGTGTTAAAACAAATCTGTTACAAGTATTTGTTATAGAATCATAGTATCATAGAATGTATTGGGTTGG